>NC_050449.1:5118495-5415995 GCF_903995425.1 Onychomys torridus | reverse complement strand
ATTATCTGAATATATAAAGATATCATTTGAGCTAAATAAACTGATTTTTTCTAAATATAAAGCCATTACTCTTAATATTATTATTATTATTATATTTTGCTCATTGTTCATTATAGTGTTTAACTATCTGCTTGGCTCCTGAATATATTCATCCATCTCCTAGACTGTAAGAAGTGCATGGCATTCTAATTCTCCTCATATCTTTGCAATTCTTGCTTATTTATCCCCTAAGGTTTACAGATGCTTTTCCAAATACTTTGTATAGTTCTCTCCACTGGTAAAAATATTATTCAAATTTTCCTTTTTTTTCCATTTTTTATTTATTATATTTGTGTTTTAATTTTACACATCAGCCATGGGTTCCCCTGTCCTCCTCCCTCCTGCCCCTGCACCCACCTTCCCCCCAGCCCCTCCCCTCCATTCCTATCTCCTCCAGGGCCAAGACTCCCCTGGGGATTCATTTAAACCTGGTGGATTCAGTACAGGAAGGTCCAGTCCCCTCCTTCCAGGCTGAGCAAAGTGTCCCTGTGTAAGCCCAAGGTTCCAAACAGCCAGCTCATGCACTAAGGACAGGTCCTGGTCCCACAGACTGGATGCCTCCCATACAGTTCAAGCTATTTAGTTGTCTCACTTATCCAGAAGGGCCTGATCCAGCTGGGGATTTGGTTCATAATTCATGTGCTTCCATTCTTTTGGCTATTTGTCCCTGTGCTTTTCCAATCTTGGTCTCAACAATTCATGCTCTTACAGTCCCTCCTCTTTCTCGACAATTGGACTCCTGGAGCTCCACCTGGGGCCTGGATGAGGATCTCTGCATCCACTTCCATCAGTTATTGGATGAGAGTTTCAGCACGACCATTAGGGTGTTTGGCCATCTGATCACCATACTAGGTCAGATCAGGCTTTCTCTCAACCATTGCCAGCAGACTACAGAGGATGTATCACTGTGGATTTCAGGGAACCTCTCCAGCACTCTGCCTGTTCCTGTTGTCATGTGGTCATCATTTATCATGGTCTGTTATTCCTTGTTCTTCCTTTCTGTTCTTGATCCAGCTGGGATCTCCTGCTCCCCTAAGCTCTCTTTCCCTCAAACCTTGCCCTTCATTACTCTCACTGTCGTCCAGGTTGTTCATGTAGATCTCATCCATTTCTCTGTCATTGGGCAATCCCTGTGTCTTTCCTAGGGTCCCCTTTTCTAGGTAGCGTCCCTGGAGTTGTGTAGCAGTCTAGTCATCTTTGTTTTACCTCTAGTATCCTCCTATGAGTGAGTACATACCATGTTTGTCCTTCTGAGTCTGGGTTACCTCACTCAGGATTATTTTTTCTAGATCCGTCCATTTGCCTGCAAACCTCATGATGTCATTGTTTTTCTCTGCTGAGTAGTACTCCATTGTGTATATGTACCATATTTTCTTTATCCATTCTTCAGTTGAAGGGCATCTAGGTTGTTTCCAGGTTCTGGCTATTACAAACAATGCTGATATGAACATAGCTGAGCAAATGCCCTTGTGGTATGATTGAGCATTCCTTGGGTATATGCCCAAGAGTGCTACAGCTGGGTCTTGGGGGAGATGGATTCCCAATTTTCTAAGGATGCACCATATTGATTTCCAAAGTGCTGTACAAGCTTGCATTCCCACAAGCAGTGGAGGAGAGTTCCCCTTGCTCCACATCCTCTCCAGCATAAGCTGTCGTCTGTATTTTTGATCTTAGCCATTCTGACAGGTGTAAGGTGGTATCTCAGAGTCGTTTTGATTTGCATTTCCCAGATAATTAGGGATGTTGAGCAATTCCTTAAATGTCTTTCAGCCATTTGAACCTCCTCTGTTGAGAATTGTCTGTTTAGTTCTATAGCCCGTTTCTTAATTGGACTGTTGGGCATTTTGTTGTCTAATTTCTTGAGTTCTTTATATATTCTGGATATCAGCCTTCTGTCAGATGTGAGGTTGGTGAAGACCTTTTCCCATTCTGTAGGCTATTGCTTTGTTAAGTATATTTACATGGATTCCACAAAAGTACCTTGCATTCTTTTGGGACTGACTCTTCCTTCCCATCCCAAACTCCTGACCTCAGTCACCTGAGATCTGTGCCCCTAGGGGAAGACCCTGAAAAGATGATGCTGAGAAAACACTCAGGTCAACTCATCCTAAGTAACTCCCTGTGACTCTCTTGCAAATCAAAGCATCAATTATCTGTCTGCAGCTGAACCTGCCATGTGTAGGAAGGCACAGAAAGGCTTGGTGCACACATGTGACATAAGACTTGTTGTTTGTACCCTTCTCCCATGACTGTCCCCTGCCTTTCAAGTCCTGCACCCAAACACCTACCCACTCCTTATGTGTTCTTTTATAGTCAGATGCAACAGAGGATTGCAGGCCATATGAAACAGTGCAGCCACTATGTGGGAGGAACCTGTGTCTTTCTTGTTTACAGCCTCCCCACTCCACCCCTACACTCCCACTCCACCCCCTACCCCACCACCACCCTACACTGCTGATACACTAAGTCAGTGATCCTTGTGGCCATTTATTGTAACTTTCAAACTGTCCCTACATCCTGAGAATAGTTCCAAATGTGCATGTGTTTGTGTATGTGTGTGTGTCTGTGCGTCTGTGTGTTGCACAGTCAATCCTTCTGTGTATGTGTGGTAGGTTTAATAATGGGAAATATAGCTTGTGTTCATGTCATATTAGTTAGCTTGTAAAGCTAAATTAAGTAAATAAATTTATAATTATATTTCATGTAAAATAAAGAAATTGGCTAGGCTATTTTAGTCTTGTGTGGCAGAGGGAAAAAAATACCAAATTGCTTTCTTAAGGTCAATGACAATATATTGGAGATTACTTCTTCATCGTTATGATCTAAATTTTATACCTGGTATATATGATCTTTTTTTTTTTACACTTACCCTGTGAGTTCAAAAATAAGGTACTAAGTGTCTTTACACTTGTGTACTTACTTGTATTAAGAAGTAGCAAGACTTTCATACAGAGGAACTCCTCGTGGGTCACTTGAAGCTTGACGAACTCCTGTGGTATTTGCCACATGGTAAGGCACAGTGAGTAGAACGATGATTCCTTCATCCTCTGTCTTGCAGCACACACAGCACATAAAAGAAAACCAGCACAAAAATAAAAATCCACAGCCAATCATCCAGGCAGTAATAGAATTTGTCAGTGAACAAGATTTTTGTAATTGTCTTTCCTATTGTTGAATTTACTGATATATTTAATAAACAGACAATATTTAGAATTTTAAATGTTTCTAAACTTTTTCATGGAGTGGCACTAAAATTTTAAGGTGAAGAAAATTTAAACATAAAAATGACATTAAATACACATTGATCAAATTTAATATTGCTTCTTGCTTGTATTATCACACTTTAAACACCTAAATCTAGTAAGAGCAATGTTGTAGGAATTGAGCATTTGGTGCCAGGAAATGCTTTATTAAGGAATAATATGTGTATGTGTAAATATAATTTTCAGTCTGTGAAAACCCACAACACTGTGACTTTCTGGGGATCTGTGTGGAGGCATAGAGACAAGTGGAAGACCAGCATCAGATACTAAACAGCTGGAAAGGCTGAGGTAAGTTCTGAAGATGGAGGCCCTTCTTCTCTCAGCCTTGTGCTGTCTTGTGAGGTCAGCTTGGTCAACGCAGCTAAAGGAATAGTGGGATGAAGACAAGATACCCACACTGAAGGATTAAGGTTAATCCTGGCCCCTCAGGTCTGTGCCAGGTTATCCAGTTCTCCTGTGCCCAGTTTCTTGAACTGGAAAGATGAAGCATGCTGAGTCCTTGCCTAAGTCAAGGGACTATGAGTTAAAGAGGAATGAATGGAGCATGAAGATGCCAGCTGTGAAGACATTTGTGTGTCAGTTACTCACTTAGATGCTTACAACTCGACATTCACTATTAGAACAGTGTAGACAACACCATGGACAAAGTCTTACCACCAGAAGACTACATGCAGAAAACTATTTAGATATAATAAATCACACAGAATTATTTATAAATGATTTTATGCTTAATTTCTTAAAGTAAACCAGTACTGTCAAGCAAAAATATTTCTGATATATTTCATAATCTCCACAAGCACAAAAATCTGAAAACTTAATTAGATATGACAAATGTTTAATTTTATATTGAAATGCTCATCTCATTAAGTTTTCAAAAAAATTAAAAATATTAGTTTGATTTAAAAAACACATTTCTAGACAGGAGAGAAAGGCTCTAAATATCAAATTAGTGATACAAGGGATTTAACTGAATTTTACAAACAAATAAACATGATTAAAAACTTTCTAAAAGGACTCCAAACTCTCAGAAAATAATGCCAAGGATTAGCAAATGGATTGCATGAAATTAAGTTGCTTCTGTACAGCAAGGAAAAAATTGAGTAAAAAGAAAGCCTAAAGGATAGGAGAAAACCTTTGTGAACTACATGTTTGACATAGGATTAATATCTAGACTATGCAAAGATCATAAACTAAAAATCAAGAAATTAAATAAACCAATCAATAAACGAGCTAATGAAATGAACAGACAGTTCCCAAAAGATGGAGGACAAACAGCCAATAAACATATGAAAAATGTTCAACCTTATGAGTCACCTAGGAACAGCTAATTAAAGCTATAGTGAGTTTCCCACTTACCACAGTCAGAATGGCAGTTAGAAAAACAACCCATGCTGTTGAGAATGTGGGCAGAAGGGAAGCCCTTATACACTGCTGCTGGGACTATAAATCAGTGTAATCACTACAGAAATCAGTCTAGAAGCTCCTGAAAACACTAAAAGTAGATCTACCTATGATCCAGCTAAAATACTCCTCAATATTCAACAAAGGCCACCAAGTCAACACATTGTAAAGACCCTCCTTTCCCATCAATGGTTATTGCTGCATGATTCACAGTAGCCAGACTATATATAGATAAAGAAATCACACGTGTGTGTGTGTGTGTGTGTGTGTGTGTGTATGTGTGTGTGTGTGTGTGTGTATGGTTCATATATACTTCATATCTATAATGTAATTTATTCAGCTACGAAGGACAAAACTATGTTGTTTTTAGACAGATAGGTACAACTAGACATATTAAGCAAATTAAGTTAGACTCTGTAACACAAATACATTTTCTCTCATTTATGGATTCTAGATTATACACACACATATATGTATGTATATATTGTGTCATGTATGTATATATGACACAATGACACCAAAGTAGAAGAAAACTGTCCAGAGAAATGAAGAGGGCTGGCAGGGGTTGGGGGGATAGGGAAGGAGATGGAGGTCAATGTTAAATGTATATACTTATTGAAAAAGTTCTTAAGAACCCTAGCACAACATACAGTGGATATGGATGAGTAAGTGGTGGTGGAGCCTCAGTTATGACGGTCCCTCCTGCCAAGCCTGCCAACCTGAGGTCAAGCCCCAGATTTCCTCAAGATTTCCTCAGGCTGTCCTCTGACTTCCATGATGTGCTGTATGTGTGCCCACCCACACACTCACAATACACAAAATAAATAAACAAATAAACATAAAATACACACATGCGCACACACACACACACACACACACACACACCCCACATATATACATGAATAAAGAAAGGCAACTTTATCAAGAGAGGTAATTCTCAGAAACTATTTCAGGAAAATTTTGTTGTTTAGGACACTAAACACAGGATCCTCTATTGTAATGTAGTTTTTCAGATCATGCTGTGGACATCCCTGTGCTCACAACAAAAGCCACAAAGTCACAACTTACTCGTTTAGGATTAGATCAGGTGCAAAGTAGAGCATCTGCCCACTGCCATGCTTGTAGGACCTCCAGCCCAGGCCAAACACCATCAGACTCATCCAGGAGTACTGAATCAGGGTTATCTGGTCATCAATGTGCAAGTTCCGGAAACCTATGAACATTTTGAACAAAAACAATCACAGAAATCAGGTGAACAATGCAAAAAAAAAAAAATCTGTAGGAAATTGAAGCAAGATACGGACATGTTTCCCTAAAAGTCAGGAAATGTTCATAAATAACACAGCCTAAAAAGAGGCAAAGAGGGAGCCACTTCAAACATCATGAATATTCGTCACTGTGATTTAGTGCTACTGGGAATGGCTAACTGAATTAACCATGCATTCTGGATTTAGGCAACACCCATGTACTAAGACCCATTTTCATGCTATGTACTGTTAAAATTATGGAAATCAATGCTGGGATCTATACATGGGTGAAAACATGTGGAACTTGTCTTTCAGTGTCTTCTTAACATGATATCCTGTACTCATGAACCCACAGCAGCTGTGGTAGCTGCATAAGACCCATACAAGATCTCCAGCCCAGAGAGGGGCAACTCAGAAGCCCCATCCCTTGCTGAGGACCTATAGACAATTGATGGCATTTCAGGGAAGGAAAGTCAGTTTCAATTAAGGATGTAGCCCCTAGTAGGTCAAACAGACTTCAGTGAATGGCCCCATACTAATGAGTATATGAGCAGCATAAATTCGATCCAATGAGTTATTATTGGAAAAGACAAAAAAAGAGGACAGGATGTCTGGAAGAGAGTGGGGAGAGTCATAGGGAGAAGTGGGGGTGAGTTTGCATTGGCAAAACACTTAAAAAAGAAAATACAAGACACTTGTTTTGCATATGGAGGCAAGAAGGATTTAAACACTTCAGTAGCTTTCCTCAAATTTGAAATAAGGGCAAAGAAACAGTTTAGGATAAAAGTACCAAATTTTGGATATGTCTGAGAGACCTCAAGGATACTGATTGCAGCTGGATGTGGACTTGAAGCCTGTGGTACATCAGGGACAGATCATGAATGTGAATGTCACTATAACTTACAACAGCTGAATAACAATGCTGAAGTTAATATTTTTGCTTAAGATTAAGTAAAAATAAATGTTTTAATGTGAATATCAAACCCTTTGCGTGAAGCTCTTTGAAAACCACTTATTTTCCTTAAAACTCCATAGACACCCATTTACAAATGACCTAACTCACAAATGAAACCAGAGCAACACTTAATCCATTAGCTATTGAGGGAGAAGGCATTTCTTTTCTCGGTTAGACACTCAGGTTCTCTGCACATTCTCCTGATGGCCCCATCATCATGGGCATAGTTGAGGGATGGCACTTGTCTTAGTGTTCCTTAGACTCCCTAGAGATGAAAACACGAGTGTGTCCCCTAACCAATGGTATTCCAGCAACCTCCTGCTTTTTTGAGGTACATTCTTCAATGTCTACTCATCCTCCCTCTCATTCATTTCTGTCTCTGTGTGACTATTGAGTCCTCTGTTTGGAGTTTGGTAACAGTAAATGCTGCTACCAGGGAAAATGGATAAAACCCCTGTTGCTCGTGAAGCAAATGCTCTCAGGATATTGAATCTGAATCAGGAACGACAAGGTGTGGTTATTTACTGTGAGTGCGGCAGAGGGTACTGATGGGGCTGAGGGATGCACCTGTGACACTGGATCATTGTCCCTCACAGATGTCTCAGCTTGGGCCATATTCTGAATCTGCCCTTCATCTCAGTTGAGTGATGCCTGGTGCCCCTGGAGGTTGGGTCCCCTCTTTCCTGATTTGAGATCCAAGAGTTTTTCCTTTCTTCTCTCTCTCTCTCTCTCTCTCTCTCTCTCTCTCTCTGATTAGAATACTTTGTTTTCCTTTGTTATGATGGTGTTGGCATCCACAAATCTAATTTACTTTGTGGCAGAAAAACTCCATCCAGCCAAGAAAAAAAGTGCCATACTATTTTCACTTTCATATCTTCATAAGACTTACCTACTGCTTCAAGTTCATGCACAGCTATATGGTATGTCAATCAGAAAAAGTGTGAATTTTAACACATAATATAAGTGTTAAAGTATACTTAGTATACTTTTCTAAAATGTAAGAATAGTATAAATTTAACACATAGAGCATAAGTATTGCTTGTCATTGACGATTCAGCAAAATGGCTAATTCTTTGATAAAATTCAGAATCAATTGATAAGAGATGTGAATTTTATTTATTTATTATCATGAAGACTCAAAGGAGGCACATTTAGAGCTGTGTGTTGGTATGACTTCAAAGGCCCTGGAGAAAGCCTAAGATCCACTGCTGACTCTAGCATTGACTGAATACTACATTGAACAACTTAGGCCATAAGGATAAAGACACTAATTCAACCAGTTGCTAAAGGTTCAGGATAACTGTGCATTTTGTTGAGGAATATGCAAATATTTATTAACCCATCAATGGATCCGGCAACAGACTGCTCATTGGATTAATGACTATAGGAAAGCCACTAATCAATTTTAGAAGAAATTTCAAATTTAAATGAACCATACATGGTATTGTGCTCTTGTAATCTCAACACTGAGGAGTTGAAGGCAGGAGGATCAAAAGTTCAAATTCATCCTTGGTTACAGATTAAATTCTAGGCCAGCTCTGGCTGTGTGAGAACCTGCGTCAAAATAATATATATATATATATATATATACATATAAAATTCCCTAAAACAAAATAAGACCAAAATTATAAGCCAGAAAGCATTTCCTGTATGTTACAGAAAACATAAATATAATTAAAATGTAAATACTGTGAATGGCAATAAATTCAGAAGACAAACTTGGCATCACTGGCCTGGGAAGACAGCTCACTCAGCAAACCACTTATCACAGAAGCATGGAGACCTAAGTTTTTATTCCCAGCACTCATATAAAAAAGCCAGGTTTGCTGTGTTGCCTAATCCCAAAGCCAAGGGAAGCAGAGACAACTGAATCCTTAGAGCTCTCAGCCAGTCCAGACAAAACAGTGAGCACCAGGCTCAGTAAAAGATCCTGTCCTAAAAAATAAGGTAAGGACCATCTGGGAGACACACTCAGGGTCAATCTCTGGCCTCCACACAAACACACATTTGCTTCTACATGTACACATATCTACATGAACAGATGTATACAAATTACATATATACATACAATTAAGCATTCTTGATGAAGTGTATATTGGAAATATTTTAGAATATTAATTTTATATATATTATTTTACTTATGAAATTGTGTCATATACATATGTGGATTTCATTATATATAAAATGACAGACTTATAGAAAGGTAGGCTCAAGTAATTACACATATAAAAATATTAATAGAATGTTCATTATGATTGACTAATTCCTCATTATTTTCTATAATATTCCTGCTCAGTTATAACCTTTCTAATGTATTTTAAAATATCTAAATATTTGACATAACTATGCTTGAGTTTTCAATTTAAGCCTTTGTTTTATATTAATCTCTCACTGCTTTTAAAACTTTTACAGAGTTATACGTATGTGATTCTGTTTTCTTTTCTGGAAATCCCATTATGTTGTGTTTCTATTCACTTTATGTTGTTCTCATGTCTTTTTTGTTTCACCCTTGCATTCTAGGCTTATCAGTGTCTTGAAATAAAGGAGCACTTTTACTTTCTTGTAGTATAAAATGCAATTTTTATTGAAATATTTCAAAACTTACTCAGCTACTAACATTCATAGCAAAACATATATTTCCATCTAACAGAATAGAACTCAGAAAATAACCTACTTCCTCCACCTTTTGGAGGTGTATCTGTGGAAAAAGTCCAATGTTAAATTGACTTGAAACTCAGAAGTCTGAAGTTTTCCCCCATTAAATGTGATACATTCCATCATTTTATACAGAAACAAAGCCAGGAACACAGAGATCAAATTCCTATGGCGATAATGATTGTAGAGATTTAGTGCATTTGAGATGATAATTAAACTGGAGAAGCTTCTCATAGGGAAGTGATAGATGAGGGCTATTTGTGCTTAACAAGTAGTGTTAAGAAAAGGTCCTTTTCTTTAAGTGTCTTGACCTAATAATATTGAAAAAAAAAGGCCATGGATTGTCCAATTCTCAATATTTAGGGGAAAAAAAAGGCTAAGTAGAGGACAAGAGATGACATGTGAGACTTGCTGTGCTTTCCACCATTCTGGTAAAAATGCACAAGTTGTACTTCTGTTACAAAAAAAGTGTCACGTAGTTGACATAGTGAACCAAGGCAGAGCATCATACATCTTAGGACCTTGGGGCACAATATGGAAATGTCAACATGTTTGTGCATTTTCAGATCACAGAAAGGCATAGCCAATGCATCACCAACACATTCAATGACTAACTGTGACCAAGAACTTCAGCATTCATGGAAGATAACTTAGTTCTTTATTATAAATTTCACACTAGATTTCTACATCTTTTTACTTGTCATTTTTGGGACAAGGTATTACTTGTACCAGAGGCTGGTCTTGAACCTACATCCCTTTGCTGCCTCCACCTCTTCTCAAGTGTTGGGATTCAGTCTGGGAAAATGCAGGAAAGATTATATTAGAGTGGGGATGCTTAAGGGTAGTTAGAAGCCAGACAGAAGATATGAGTGCAGGAAAGAGCCTCAGGTACATAAGACAACTTGGGGTGAGAACAAGAAGAACTGAGCAAAGAGCCTTTCAGCAAATGTGCCTTAGACTTTGGATGAAGGGAAGTTAAGAGGAGTGTTGCCACTTCAGGAACTGAGCTACAGAAGGACCGTGGGTTTTAAGGTACAGAATTTAGACTTTATTCTAAAATGGAAAAGGGAAAACATGATTGGTTCCAATTATTTTAGAAAGATGATTCTTGGGTTAGAGAAGAGGACTGTTTGAGAGCTGAAATGTAGGTAAAGACAGAAATGTTGATGACCAAACTAAGCTGCATCAGTAGCCATGGAAGTAATATTATAACAAGCCATGTATTGAATAAGAGGTGTTGATGCAACTGACAACCAACTGGAGAGGTGATGAAATGGACAAAGATGGTTCTGAAGGGCTGTCTGGGGTGTCATTTCAGGATACCGAAAAATGGTTTTGGCACATGAACTGTAAAGTCACGTTGACTTGAGAGGTCATCTGGGTGTTGTGAGGATTTGGAATGCTTGACTGAAGGGGCTAGGCTGATGTATTTATTCAAGTATCATTGGAGTAGAGTGGGATCATCAAGGCTACAAATGTGCTTATTCTAAATATGAAGCATGAGAAGCCAGTGGAATAGAGGACAGAGCTCAGGACAGGGAAAATGTATGGTGTGGGTGCAAGGACAACTGTACAATGACTAAACACTGGTGGGAGAAACCAAGTGCCTGGAAGGAAGAATTTCACTGGGAAGTGGTTATTCTGCCAATAGCCCCACAGGCATTGAAGTGTGTCATAGGCTGAGACCAGTAGTACAACTTTTAATAATTTTAAAAAGTCAACATTGGTGATGGTAATGTCAATAAAATAAAGCCAGGGAACGAATTTTGAAAGCCTTTGTAGAAGCTTCGATCAGGTCAAACTTTTCTTCTAGCAGGCCACTTTCATTCCTCTCTCTTATGATTTTTTGAAGGTAATAATTTGAAATATTCCTTCATTCAGGGAAAAAAGAAAAAAGTCTTTGTCACACTGCCACTGACTCATGCTTCAGAGTAAGAAAATGATGGAAATATTGTCCCTGTCTTCAGGTCCTTGTGTCAAGAAGTCTCTGGTTCATTGAGGCCAAGAAGTGATGTACTCAAATGGGCAATGGTAGGAGTGTCAAAGCACAGTCTTGGACAGATGTCTCACTGAGTAAGAGGAAACAACAAGGACATGTTTGGCTTGCATTTTCTATTGTTTTCATTCTTCTACAGTTTACTGAGAGAGAAGGTGAACTTGAGTTTTGAATGAGTACTTATTAATTTAATTTTGTCTTACTATGACTTTCAAGACCCTACTCGATCAGCCTATGATTTTTATCTGTGCTGTTATTCTCCACGACTAGTAACCAAATAAATTTATTGCTATTGGTTTCTGAATAATTTGTTGGTGAAATTCTCAGAAGGCCAGCATTTACTGCAGCAGTATCCAATAGTTCATCTACACGGATGCATTTTCTCAGTAACTACCAAAATCTTTCATTATTCTCTTGTGGGGTAACTGAAAAATGCAACTTTTGATGTTATTTAAGAACCCCCACATTTGAAAGATGGGTAGCCACTGTCTCCTAATCATTACTAACCAAGTTTCATTCATCATTTTCCTTTCCTATATCCTCAGGCACAGATTCTTCCAAAGTGCTTTCTCTATCCACAGTTAATTCTCCTTTGCCATTCCTTTAGAAGTCAAAGCTGGAGGTATTCATCTGTCTCTATTTCCTTTATATCTGTGTCCTATGATATTGCTAGGCATCCCAGATCTCTCTGCATTAAAAGTTCTTTAACAGAAGTAAGGTGTAGTATTAATTTTTAAATTTTGTCAATGACACATTGCTTCATGCTTTAACCAGTGCTCACTGAAGAGCAGATACATTTCCACATAAAATGACTCACAAACAGATGCTAAACGTCAAATGGAGTGTATTCTATGAGGTGTTTATAAAAACACCTTTAGGCTATAGCATCTACAAGTTCCCATTAAATTAAAAAAAAACTCCCTAAAACATTATTAGCAAGAAGTAAAATTAGCTGCAATTATGGTAGCATGCAAACGAGAGTGCAGATGGAGAAGAAGAGAGGAAACCTGTCTGGGAATAAAGAAAAGCACAGCACCTGCAGAGCCACACCTAGAGCACCCATTGACTCGCTCTGAAAATACATTTTTAATTTGACTTTGGCGTACACTTTACTGATTCAAAGGACTGAGTGTTTCTGTCAAAAGGTTTTCCAGTAGCATATATACAGGTATAGGGATAAATGCAACTACATCTTCACTGTGAATATGTAAATCCACAATCTGGTTTATTGTTAAGGCTCCTTTAACAAATGTCCATTTTCCACACAACTAATAATATCATTACAAAAGAGTAATTGATTAAAATAAAATTCTCTTCTGTGCAAAACCGGTGCCCACATCAAAAGTGTGCTACATCTAGTGCATTCACGCTGTGAGCCTGCTGTCTGGCTTTTCTTCCCAGCAGCACTACTTAATTGCTAGGATATGCACTCAGCAGGTATGTGGTAGGCATTCACTGAGTCACTGAATAAGAACTTTGTGTGACTAATTTGTATAGAGTCAGTTGACATACAGTTCAGAGGATCTAATAACACTGGCCATGGCCTCAAGACTATTGACTTGCCTGGATTTAGAAGCAGGTAGGAGCCCAAACCCTGTCTGTGAGGAGAGAGAAGACTTACCATCCATGCCTAGGATTCAGAGTGGACACAAAGGCAAGAGCACACTGAACAGCAGGGTTCATCTCTCTCTCCTGACTGAGGGCACAATGGGACTGTTGCCTTACCCTCCCCCTCCGACCACCATGCCTTCCCTCTGCGACAGACTGTGACCTCTTATTAGCCAAAATAAACCTTTGCTTCCTTAATTTACTAGTTAGTGGTTTACAGCAATGAGAAAGGCAACAAGAATGACACTGAATTCATGTCCCTTTCAGCTCTTCTTGGAGGAAAGCTAGGTAGCAGGTCATTGACCATCTCTGCACCCTTTGGTAGTATTCCCTTTAAACGCACCATTTGCAAGTGTGGTTTAAAGAAAGCAGTCAACACAAATTTTGATCATCTCAGTGTTGCCCTTGTGCATCATTAACAGAAACAGAGGGACTCATAAAGGTTTGGCCATTGTTTTGATTTGCCACATATAAATTATATTCTGCAGAAAAAGTTGACACCAAATTCAATACACAAATTTCTTCTCCTTGTTTTTAAAGTTTGTGTGGAGGTCAAAATATCTTGATATACAAATACTTTTACTTAAAAACAGCTTTTATCTAAAATGAATAAATGTTCCTTATAATTGCTTTCTTTTCTAAATTTACACTAAATTTCTTAAACAATAAAGAGTCTGTAAAAATGCAGACAAAGGAAACAGTGACCCATAGCAATGACAGCCAAGGGATCAACATCTCTAATAATGGAAAAGTGGAAAATTAAAACCACAGCTGAACACCCATTTAGAAACAATTATTTTTATCAACATTATTATGACATTTGCTTAGTAAAGATCCGTCACTTCACAGTAAGTTTTAAATATTCAAAACTCTCTTTGATGGAAAAAGTTGCCTGTCCAAGGCCTGTCAGCTGCAATAAAGCAAATGAAAACCTGGGCATTACTTCATCTCCATTAGAATACCAAGTTTTATTAACTTTTTTCAATACGTATCTTTTTGAAGGTCTAACAGAAAGGAATATGTTTTCTGTTTTACAGAACCTTGGATGTACAATAACAATTCATCTATTATATTTCAAACCTTTCAGGTAGAATTCAGAAATTCAGGCAAATTGGAAAGGAATTCTTTAAAAAAAAACTAATTGGATTTCTTATAGGACAAAAAGGACATAATGTATTTAATTCTTGACCATGTGTCAGAAAAATGAACCATACAAGGATGCTATTGGTGTGAGCAGCATGTGATTTTTGAAAGAATCATTCTGCTTCTAATCATGAGGTTAAGGCCCACACTATTGCTAATCTTTGCTTGGTTCTGCCATCTAAGATTCAACCATGTGAGAGATTTACCCTTATAATTGTACCAGCCACTTGGCTGCTAAAGAGCCGTGCTAAGGGACACATTCTGCTGATAAAATAAGCAAAAAACTTCCATGCAAACACACAAGTTCTCACTACAGCTGGGCCATATCCCCCTTCTTTGGTGTGATGAGAGAAAACAGAGATTGAAGTTCATTTGTCTTTCTAAATACCTTATGAACTTCAGGAATTTTGTGTTCTTAACTGACTTTAGAAATTACAGGTGCTCAGAGTGCTGTTGTGACTTTTCACATGAGTAGGCACATTTGACTTTATCTTGAACAGACTCAAAACTTCAGTTAGGTTTCAGAATGAACTCAACATTGTAAGGAATTGACTAACATGTCTTTTTCTGAATTGCTCTATCTGTGGTTTAACACATACAACATTCTGTTCCTTAGCTGAGTCATGTAGTTAGTTGTCCACCAGCCTCAACAGGACCTCTACTTAATTTGTATTCCAAAGTCTATATGAATCTTGTGTGTGTGCAGGTGTTGGTGGGGATTGATCCCAGGGCTTGTACATGCTAAGCTAGTGTCCTACCAACGAAACCAAGCACACACATGAGACTCTAACAAGAACTGCTCAACATATGGTACTATTTACACAATGGTTGACTTACTGTACACACTGTTTTAACATTCAGCTAGTGCCACAAACATATTACCTTTTAATGTATATTACTTCATACAAATTACCTGGCAGTGATTTAGACCATTTGACTACTGAGAGCAGTTGCCTCTCGCCTAGTTGGTTGAGACTGGTCAGTAAAGAGCTGGAAGTGTCGGGTTTTGTGTTGTCATGCCCTGCATAGATCACATCAGGCTCAATGCTCAGGAGCAGGTTGATGAGTGGGGGAACCAGCTGGATTTCTTGATTTGGTGAAAAGGCGATTCTCTGGCCTAGGGTCTGGCTCTCATTAGGAAGGCCCGCTGACTGAGGGAGAGCAATGCCATCAAGGGCTCTCATAACTCGGACTTTATTGAACTTCTTAAACTTCCGACCTACAGAGAGGACAAAAGGGAGAGAACTTTGTGTAAACACAGGAATTCATCATCTTAGCCGTGTATATTTTTTTTTAAGCCTTATAGTCACTGTGTGTACATTTTATCACCTATGTGAAAGTGAAACAAAGCCAGGCAGGCATGGTGATACAGACCTGTAATTCCAGTTCTTGAGAGGTGGATCAACCAGGTGGATCAAGAGGACTTCAAAGCATCCTTCTTGAACTACATAGTGAGTTCAAAACCAACCTGGACTACATAAGACCTTGTCTGAGAGAGAGAGAGAGAGAGAGAGAGAGAGAGAGAGAGAGAGAGAGAGAGAGAGAGAGAGAGGAAGAGGTGGAGGGAAAGGGGTGAATGAGAGATGGGAGGTGGGGGGATATTAGACATCAGATTTGAGTTAAATAAAAATTGTGCTCTCTGGGTTATCAGAGTATGTGTAGTCACATCAGGACCAAGCAGAGGTTATCAAGCTCTGAGTGAGAAGATGTATGGGATGGCAAGTAGCATTTTGGACACCAAAATCGGGGTTGGTCAGTTGTGTAACAGGATTGCCTTCCAAAGCTCATGGCCCAGGCTATGTTCATGCAAACAGGATTTACCACAATTGTGAGTCTTCTTTTGGATTTTATTCCCTTAAGAATCTGTTATAATTCATGCACATCTTGTAAACCCCACATCTTTCATATAATTTTGGTAGATTCATACATTTCTTAAAATCAACCCATGTGCTGCTATAAGATCTAAATAAACAAAATTAATACTATTGTGACAGTTTGAATGCAATTGGCTACCATAATCCCAAAGGGAGTGGCATTATTAGGAGGTGTGGCCTTGTTGAAGTAGGTATAGCCTTGTTGGAGGGAATGTTTCACTGTGGGAGCAGGCTTTGAGGTCTGTTTTGCTCAAGCTTTGCTCAGTGGGACAGACAGATAACTTCCTGTTGCCTGCAAGATGTAGAACTCTCAGCTACTTCTCCAGCACCATGTCTCCCTGTATGCTGCTATGTGCCACCATGATGATAATGTACTGAACTTCTGAACCTTAAATGAGCCACCCCAGTGCAATGTTTTCTTTATAAAGAGGTGCCGTGGTCATGGTGTCTCTTCACAGCAATAGAAACCTAACTAAAACAATGATCTTTCCTAAATTAAAGGAAGACACAATTTTCACCCTGTGATCTGTGCTTGCAGAATATATGTATTTCTAGTCAACTCATTCCTATTTTTGTGAATTATTTTATGTTCAGAAGAAAAATAATGATGGCAAGGAAGCAGAGTTTGCTTTTTAGAACATATTGATCTGTTGGCAGCCATACTACCCTGAAGGGACCCATACTCAGCTGATCTCAGAAGCTAAGCACTGCTTAACTCTTGGATAGGAGAACAGATTGATAGGCACCTGGCTGCTTATGTAGGCTGCTACTTTTCAGATGCATGGGGAATGAATTAGAGAAAGTTTTTGTGACTGAGGACAGGCTGGATTTCAAGCCCGACCTCCTAGGTCAGGCATAGCTTTTCACTATGAAGGGATATGTGCTGTGTGGCTGAGAGAGGCCTGGTTACTGTGTATAATGGTCCAGTTTTGTCCATCTGCAGCCAGTAGGCCACATGTATTCAGGACAGCTATCACTGCATGTTGTGTGATATCTGGATTGTGTTTTGACAAATAAAGCTTGCTCTACGTCACAGAGCAGAGATAGCCACTAGTTAAACATAGAGGTTTGGGGTTATAGATAATAGAGAGAGGGACAGGAAGTGGTAAAACAGGGTGGAGACAGGATCTAGGCCCTTTGGTAGGAGGAACTGAAGAATCACTGGTGGCTGCTCCCCTGTTTCTCTGATCTTTCAGGTTTTTATCCCAATATCTGACTACTGAATTTTATTGGGAAGATTAATTAGATTTACACATCATCTGGTATTGAATTTTGGAGAACAAATTCATGAAATAGCTACTTTTCTGTGGCTTTGCAGCCATCAGCACCCACTGGAGCTGTACCCAGTGGAATCACCGCACTACTAGCCAGCTTCCCCTTTCTTCCCCAAGCCCACTTATTGAGTATGGGATTTTCCTGTTACAGCCTCTCTGCAGCAATCTCCACAGGCACTTGGGCTCCAAA
The DNA here is from genome assembly GCF_903995425.1 of Onychomys torridus. Classification (NCBI taxonomy): domain Eukaryota; kingdom Metazoa; phylum Chordata; class Mammalia; order Rodentia; family Cricetidae; genus Onychomys; species Onychomys torridus. Next base: position 5,398,350 of record NC_050449.1, on the reverse strand, counting down.
TGCCACTGGTGTTAGCCCCTCACCACTGGCCCTGCTCTGTCTTCAGGCAGCTCCCACCACATGTGTGTGTTTTACAGACAGTGGGCTCCCTCTCCCTGTGGGTTGCAGCTTTCCTTTGACCCCCTCCTTAGGCTGCAACCACACTAGGTAGCTGCCTTGACACCCACTTGGACTTCTGTTGTTGTTGCAACCACCACACACTCTCAGCTCACAGCTACACACTAGCAGCTGCAGCTGCCCTCAGCAAGGCTGTGACCACCTGTGTTCTCCACTCAGATGTGCTACAAAGTGGCAGCCAGCTTCACACTTCACCACCAGCAGTAGCAGATTTGGTGATACAGTTGGAAATTCTTAAATGGGGGGAATTAGTTGAGAGAGAGAGAGGGAGAGAGAGGGAGAGAGAGAGAGAGAGAGAGAGAGAGAGAGAGAGAGAGAGAGAGAGAGATATCTTTCCCACTTTAAAAAATGGGAAACACTAATACCATGGAGGGAGTTAGGTCTGTATGATTGTATAATGGATGGTTTTAAAGGGGGACAATTAAATAAGCAGATAACTTAGCTGTGCTTCACATAATGTTAATTATAATTATGAATGGTTTGATAATTCTTGTTTTAGCCCTAAAAATATTGGTTGATATGAGTGTCAAGATATAGGCTTTGGAAAAAGTTACTAGAGCCGGTTGGTGGTGGCACACACCTTTGATCCCAGCACTCAGGAGAGAGAGCTAGGCAGATCTCTGTAAGTTTGACAACAGCCTGGTCTACAGAGCAAGATATAGGATAGGCACCAAAATTACACAGAGAAACCCTATCTCAAAAAAATAAAAATAAAAAAGAAAAGAAAAGAAAAAGTTACTAGAGAAAACATTGCCATTTTGACTGTTGTTACAAGCCTTAGAAAAACATACTAAAACAGATAATAGAGATATTCAGTCAAAGACAGAGGAATTTAAAGGAGCACTAACCTCACCATTATATTATAAAATTAGAGAGGAACACCACAAAGTTATCAAACAACCAACCTTAATTTATCCAGTCACCTTATAGGAACAAATGACAAGTATCCCCAAGGTTATGTAAGAGCTGACTGGATTCCTGTAGAAATGATAGATTTGAGGACATTTAAGCAAGTGATAGTCTCATATGGTATGCATTCACTTTTTGTCATGGTTAACTAGAAAAACTTGGTTACAACAGTATTGGAATCTGGTCCTCAATTACAGTGGAGGGCCTGGTAGAAAGATGAGGCTAGGATCATTGAACAATAAAGTAGGGCTAGAGGTATTAAATTTTCCCAAAACCAACTTCTTGATGAGGATGATTATTCAGATGTACAAAGACAGTCTATATATGATGACCATACCCTGGCTCTATGCCATGCAGCAGCTTTGAATGCTTGGGACAGAACTAAAGAAGCCAGAAAGAAAACTAAATCATTTAACAAAGTTATACAGGGCCCAAAAGAAACGTTCACTGATTTTCTTTTAAAATGGTTTACTGACCAACCTGTCTGGGTGGAACAAGGCTTTTGACATCAGAAAAATTACAGGTGGGATAGGTACTGGGGATGCTGTGAATGTGTTGCTCTGATTGATTGATAAATAAAATGCTGATTGGCCAGTAGCCAGGCAGGAAGTATAGTGTAGGCAGGATAAGGGCAGAGGAGAATTCTGGGAAGTGGAAGGCTTATTCAGGAAATGCTGCCAGCTGAAGCCACCATGACAAGCTAGATGTAAGGTATTAGTAAGCCACAAGCCACATGACAACTTATAGATGAATAGAAATGGGTTAATTTAAGACATAAGAACTAGATAGCAAGAAGCCTGAACCCATTAGGCCAAATAGTTTAAATAATATAAGCATTTGTGTGTTTATTTGGGTCTGAGTGGCTGCAGGTCTGAGTGAGACTGGAGAAAACTCCAACTCCAGACAGGAGCAGCTAAATGCTCAATATACTGAAGAATTAACTAGTCCATGGAATTCTTCTACAATTTTTCTTAAAAAGAAATCTGGAAAATGGTAACAGATCTAAGGGCTATTAATAAGGTAATTCATCCAGTGGGCTCTCTACAGCCTTGAATTCCCCTGCCTTCCCTATTACCTAAAAGATGGTCTATTATAGTTATTGATTTAAAAAAACTGCTTCTTTACTAATCCTTTACAAGAAAAGGATAGAAAAGAATTTGCTTTCACAGTGCCTACTTATAATAATTCTCAGCTTGTTAAGAGATATCAATGGAAGGTTCTCCAACAAGGGATGTTAAATAGCCCTATCCTGTGCCAGTACTTTATATAACAGCTATTGGAAATGATTCATGTACAGTTTTCTTAATCTACCATTTACCATTATATGGACGATATTTTACTAGCTGATTCAAATGTAGACACTTTAGGAAAAAAAATGTTTGAAGAAGTAAAGAAAAATTTGCCTTGTTGGGGATTACTAGTTACTCATGAAAAACACAAAGAGGAGATTCTATTAATTACTTAGATTATAAAATAAGTTTGCAAAAAATTTAACTCCAAAAGGTACAAATCAGGAGAGATCAATTATGGACTCATAATGACTTTCAAAAATTGCTGGGAGTCATTAACTGGCTATGGCCCATAATTAGATTAACAACCATCTTGTTTTGCTTTCAAAGTATTTAATTGTGTTTTACCATATAATAACACAAAAATGTGGAGAGAAACATGACAAAAAACTCCCTTAAACATTAGTTTTCTCACTATGACATCCTGTTTCCCATGGTAATCCTCAATCCTTTACATTTTACTACAATTCATTTTACCCTTCTTTCTCCTTTTTCATACACCTTTTTTATGACTTCATCAGTATTGATTACCTTGTGAAATATAGGTTTCTTTTTGAAAACTAGAGCAAACATTTTACACACTGACCAGATTAAAAAAGAAAAATATCCTCAAATAAAAGACTCTAACTTCCTGACATGTTGATTATATAAACTATAACTGGAATCAATATAGAAAATATTCACAGTTATGCTCATGGTTCAGTCTTTTCATGAGTAAAAGAGTAATCTAATGTTGAACTGGGTCACTCAGCTGTCCTTATTAATAGATCAATTTTTAAAATATTAATATTTGTACTTTAGAGATGAGTTTTATTAAAGTCTAGCATTTTGCCAACTTTATGAGGTTAATATAGACCCTAGCAAATGTGTCAACCAAAAACTATTTTCACTTATTTTTTTACTTTCTAGTGAAATATTGAGTGATGCCATGTGCTAGGTTCTGGTCTTTTATTTTGAAGGTAAAAGACAGAGAGTGCCTTTAAACAAAGGGGAAACTCATGCTAAACAGTGGCCATACTACAAATAAAATAGATGTAGCACAATGCCCAGTGATTTGAAGGATTATGGCAACAGTGGCACTCAGGGGAAGAATTTGTGCTTGGCCCCCCTGAGGGCCTTCTAATTGCCTTAATTTTGAAATCTTCAGACTGAGGACTCTTTAGGAACAAATCAAGCAATGCATCTAAAAGAGGACTTTTAACACCAGGAGAATTATTTTTAAGATTTACAAAAACATATAGTGTTATTAACAGACATTTTCTTAAAGAGTGAAATTGTTATAATCTTCTTAACTCTATAATCTACCTTCCACCATGAGTGTCAGCCTGTTCTTCCAAAAGTGCTTAGAAAAGATATAACAACTCTTCCCTCATCTGCAATTACGACATTATATCATAATAAAAAGTGAACTTTGAGTTGGCCATATCTGCTATGAGTCCTGCTATTTTACAAAAGCTTTGTTACTAGGGTCAATTATTTTACCTACCTAATTCTAAGATACACATTTTAAAATTAGTGTATATATTTGACACAGGATACAGTAAAATTTTGCATCTTAGATAGCTCATACACACTGACAGTCATTTTAATTACTTTTTTCCTTTATCCATTGTGGTGTGGTGTGATGTGGTGTGTGTGTATGTGTGTGTGTGTGTGTGTGTGTGTGTGTGTGTGTGTGTGTGTGTATGTGTATATATGTGTGTGTATGTGTGTACAGGTGTGTGTTCAGGTGTGTGTGTGTGTGTGTGTGTGTGTGTGTGTGTGTAAGTATGTGTACAGGCATATGGAAGCCCAAGGTTGATGTGGAGAATCAGCCTCAGTTGTTCTTCTAGCCTGTTCACTCAAGCAGGGTCTCAGTTGAACCTAGAGCTTGATGATATGACAAGTCTCATCAGCCACCTTGAGATTGGAATTACAGCAGGGTTGCTTTATGTTAACAGCACGTTCATGAGTCCTGGATATCTGAACTCCAGGCCTCATGCTTATGGAGCAAGCAGTTTAACCCATGGGCCACGTCCCTAGCCCTTAAATACTTTTGATACTTGGAGGGAAAGAAATGAGAGATGAAGGAAAATTATCTGTGTTTATTTTTCATTTCTTTGTTCATGTATTTCCTCCAATACTCACATGTATTATGGCATCTATTGTCTTACTTAGGTGAGCTGTGTTCAGTTAGAAGAGGCATCTTTACCTTACCTACATTATTCAATACATGGCACCTAAGTTTCAAGAACTTGAAGAGAAACAAATGAAAAGAATAACTACAGATGAGAATAAGGCAAAATGAGGGGGCAGAGCAAACAATGGGACCACACAGATTTAAGAACACAGCTGCAAAAACTACATGAGAAGAAGTCAGTGTAAGAAATGATGTCAACAACGTGGAATTTTGATGAGAAAACTTACCAAATTATGTTTTTGCAGGACTAAGACTAATGTGGATGATGGAAAGATGATGGATGTAGGAAGCAGTTAAGTACAATTCCCAGATACTGACCAGGAACTATGAGGGGAAGGAACAAGGGAGCCTGCCTTTAAGGCAAACTCTAAGAGCTTCTACAAAGACCTGAGTTTTCGGATACAAATTGTTTATCATTGCTTAAGAAAAACAACCTGCCCAGGCAGAGCTACAACTTGACAAAGTTATTCCCCAAACTTCAAGGATTAAGAAAAATATATTTGATAAGAAATAGCAGTTCATCAACAAAAGAGAACTATAGATTCCTGTGGTTTTGTTCACCAGGATTAGACACCTACAAGGCAAGGATTGGCTCTAGGGGACAGAGGAAAGGGAATGCCATGCATTTTCTCTTTCCAGAAAATGTCAGTGAAGATTTGGGAAGTTGAAGAAGGAACACACACCGCCAACACTTGACCCTCACTTCCTTCTTCCTTTTTGCCTCTTCTTCAGCAACACAGACTCCTATCCTTTTTCTTCAGTAGGTCAAATTTGTGAACACTTTTTGTAACTTCAGCATGCTCCTGGAGTTGTAGACTCTATTCTGAGCAGTTCATCAAATCACTTCTAAAATCAAAATATGTATGGTACTGTCCTCTAAGGGCAAACAGAATCTTCAACTGACAGACATATTTTACCCATTTACATACTATATTACTATTTGAAAAGGTACATATTGTCTTTAAGATTATGCTTCTGTGTGGAAATATTATTTGAGGATATAAGTATATGAATATACTGCCCAACAGCTATTAAATTAATATCTGTATCAGTGTATATCTACACTCCTGGAAACTGCATATAGTCATCAGGAGGTTTCATCTCCATGCATTGATTGGGCCTGGAAATGAAGCAGTTCTTTCTCTCTCCACTTGGTGTGTGGTGAAGGAAAATCTCTCTCAAGTTCATAATCACAAGCCTCCCTCATGAAGCTCGGGGGCTTGTTATTATCCTTCTTCTAAGATATAAGAAACTAAGGGCAAAAAGTAAATGTTAAAGGCTGTCTTTCACTGATGTGATCTCCAGGTGTCTGGAATGGTTAAATGTAAATTATCTGTGAGAGATACACCTTCAGTTAAGGCCACCCACACAAGACTAACTTCTACTGAATGTGAGCCTATGGGCCAAAATGTAAAAGGTACTGTAAGTGAGAAACAGCAAAAACAGTCAAGAGTCAACCCCAGCTTTGGTTCACTCTAGTGTATGAGACTTAATTGCTAGCTTTTTCAGGAACCCTAATGGACTGAATGTTAAGTCTTGAGTGACCAATGGAAACCAGACGGAATACTGACACCACTACCAGTGAAAAAATGTAAGAACGTAGGATGCATTTGTTTTTTAAAGCAAGAAATGGATTGGGTTTGCCAACATGCTATAGTAGTGTTAAATAGATACTTTTGGACCTTAAAATTATTGTTTGCAATATAATTAAAAACACAAGAACACAAAAGCTGCTCTAAAAAAAAGACAACTTTCTGGAGGAAGCAAGTACAAATCTGATATAAAGGAAACACCAAGTCTGGGGGGTAGCTTGATGTATGTATCTCTAGGCAGGCATGGTGGCTGTCACAATCCTAAGACTTAGGAGGCAGAGACTACAATTCCTAGGGCAAGCTGGCTAGCTAGTCCAGCATAAATGAGGAAGCTTCAGATAAGTAAGAGACCTCAACTGAATAAATTAAGTGGAAAGTGATTGAGAAAGTCCCCAGGTATCAACTTTGGGCCTCCATACACACATATGAAAACATGTATGCACATATTACACATACAGGCACACATCCATTTGTTTAAATACTCATTAAGATAGAAAAACAAAACAAAACAAACAAAAACCAAAGCACACACCCCATAGAAGAATGATGAACTAGAACACAGAACTGACTGAAGTATCCAAACAATAGCAATGATATAAGGAATAACAAAATGGACAAGGAAGGATGAAGAATGCTGTTTGATGTGGTCCCCATACTACTTAGCTGTGAGTAAACGGAACAAGAATGAAGGATCGATACAGCTCTGAGATGAGTCTGTTTGCCTTGTGTACCTGTATTCCCTCTATTTTGCTGCTGTTTCTCTTTATCCCTGCAGGAAATATTTCATCTTGAAAGTATGGTGTGAGATATTCACATGAGGCACTTAATGCTGTTGTAGGATGTGAAGCACCAGCATGATGTCAGAAGCTGAAATGTAGCCTTGATGAGATCCCCAAACTTCTGGGAAAAGGATGGGGCATTACAGATGGATGAAGATCCTTGACTTCATGAATGTCATAATGCACACGACTCTAGAAGACTGTGTAGGTGTCTTCTCAGTACTTGTAAGGAATTACAGAATATTTTTGTGATGGTTATGAGTTCAGATTTGCAGAGCACCATAACCACTGTGCAAGGCCAGGACCGCTGCCCCAGACTAAGATGTAACAACAACTGCTGCCCTGATACCACCTGGTCCTTCACGCTCACATCAGAGTCCACCAACGATTTCCAGTCCCAACAGTGTGTCTGCACATACAGTTCAAAGGAGACACTGATGTCAATGTAACCATTTGTCCAACTATACAAGCATTGACTTTACAAAGTCTATATTACTCAATGTTACCTGAAAAATTTAATATTGAACCCCTGAATCTGTACTCAAGCTGGATCTGGAGAATAGAAGGCTCTGGTGGATACCACAAGCAATTCTAGACAGCATTGAAAAAAGTAGCTCTGAAAGGAAAAGAATGCTGAGCACAAGGCAAGATTGAAATACTAAGGATGGTTTCTGGCTCACATGTGTGGGAGGGTGTGTAGCAGGCACTCCTAGACAGTGAGCTGAAGACAACACAAGGCTGCAGAATTCAGGGAGGTGGATGGAGAGCCAGATCAGGGGTGAGGGCTACTGACAGGCTGGCTCAAAGCTTAGAAAAGGCTGTCCATGAGGGGAAAACTGGACAAAGGCCAGAGAAAAAAGGAAGTAGCCACCATCCACAGCCATTCTTGTTTTAAGAGGGGGACATGGCTTTAGTTGTTGTTGTTGTTGTTGTTTTATAATAATAAAAGGTCAGAACAGGCTTCTAGACTTCTGAGCTGAATTCAGACTTGGGGGATTCTCCAGGAAAAGTGTGGTGGTGAAGTGTAGAGGAAACGCCAATGACAAGGATAAACTTTTGCTGTACAACTCATCCTCTTCAGCGCAGGACATCGTCCTCTACATGAAAAGAAGGGAGGCTGACCCTTACTCAGAGAGGTGAGGGCAGTGGCCAGCCACTGCTTCCTCACACAGCTTTCAAGAGTTTGAGTACAGGACTCTCTACAAAACAAAACAACAAAAAAAAACCACCAACAACAAAAAACATAGCTACAGAAATGTTTAACAAACATTACTTATTCACTTAATTACTCCTCTATGTAAAAGTTTCTTTATTTTTGAAAGCGCTAGTTACTTTTGTAGTTCCTTAGCATTCTTTCCACAAATGTAAAAGAACTGTATTCCTTTCTGAGTGTGTGTGTGTGTGTGTGTGTGTGTGTGTGTGTGTGAGAGAGAGAGAGAGAGAGAGAGAGAGAGAGAGAGAGAGAGAGAGTGTGAGTGTGTGTGTGTGTGTGTGTGTGTGTGTGTGTGTGTGTGTGAGAGAGAGAGAGAGAGAGAGAGAGAGAGAGAGAGAGAGAGAGAGAGAGAGTCTGAGAGAGAGAGTCATTATGCAGAAATATTTTCTGAAGAAGTTAGACACATGAAACCCTACGGAGAAGATATATCACCATCCTTAGGGGTGGAACTATCTTCCTACTCAGTGATGCACAGCAGTGAACTAAATGTAAAAGTTCACTGTGACCTGTGCAAAGCCAGGGAAGTGATTCATAAAAACAAGACTCACAGGCACTGGGAAAACCAAGAGCTTCATCATCATTCTCAGGATGAGAACAGCAACTGGGGCAAACAGGAACAGCCCATTAACAAAATCTATGTCTTGACACATCAAAACCATATTTCTTCTGACATTCTCCCATGGGATTTTATTAAATCCTGGACAAGATTACCTCTCATATGTCACCTTTATTCAAAAGGTTTGTATATGAAATGAGAAACTTTAGGAAGGAGGAATAAATGTAACTGAAGAAAGAAAGGGGTAAAGAAGGGAGGAGAGGAAGGAAGCAAAGAAAGCCTGGAAGGAAGGAAGAGGAGGGTTTAGCTCCTTTTTCAGCAGTGTGTGAGTCGTGATTACTTCCACAGGATCCTCTTCTTAATGTGGAGCAAGCCAGCTCTGAACTACCCAGATAGAAGTCAATCAAAAGTGAACACACTTCTACAGCCCACAAGCATAACCCTCTCTCCTCCAGAAACTTGAATTGATTTTAAACTTTGCTGACATTGAGTCTAGTCCTTTGCAGTAATGACCTCTTCCTGAGTGACATGAATTGGATTATTTATTGTGCAGATTCCTGTCAATGACTCTCAGAAAGTTTCTGCTATGTTTGAATCCCAGGAGACCCAAGTGTACTGACTACTTCTTTCTGATAAACTTCTGTGTGGATCCACTATTGGAATAATTAGGTAGGCCATTGTTGTATTTTTGTTCCTCATACTGTCCTTGGGTTACCACTAGATTTCAATGAATTTTTCTAATAGCCCTGAAATATACTAATTTTTTTAATCCCCAAATTATCTCTCTAAAAATGCTCTATGTCTGGTACTGGAAACCTAGTTAACTATTCAGTGCTAGTAAAATCATGATTATTGGAAGAGAATCTACAACCACTGATTTATTAAACCAGCATAATCCCTAACAGTAATGCATAAACATTTGTCTTTATCCCCACAGTTTGGTGTAGTCTTTACCCCTCACCAAGGAAACTTCTCTTTGCAACAGACAGAGAGCATTACAGAAAACAGCAACCAACCAAAATGCAGAGTTGTGGAGCCCAGTCTCAGTGGGAACATCTACAGAATACTCCCACACCTAAGGCTCTAGGAGCATTGCAGAAGAGGAGGCATAAAGGCTGTAAGAGCCAGAGGATCAGGGAGTTTGTTGAGGGATTTTGTGTCTCTTAGTAACATCAGATGTTACACCCATAAAGTCCCACCAACATGACTGACCAAACATCAGTTGAACAAATAGAACATCACAAAGACAACATCACCAAACATGACAGGCAAACTGGGGAAAATCCCACAAGGCCTCTACCACACACAAAGAACTGCAGACAACTGAAGGAAGCTGGGAGTGGGAGAGCTGGCCTTCCCCAGGAGAGAGCACACCAATTGGTCTGGTGCCAAATGGTCATTCCTGAAAATACACATACAAGTAACACTATTTGGACTCAACAGGTTATATTTCAGAATATAGATGTACATACAAAAACATATATGCATGTGATAATAATTAATGAAAGGAGAGACCATGAATTTGAAGGAAAGTACAGAGGGGACTTTGGGGAGGGAAGGGAGAGAAGAAGTATTGAAGTTAAAACACAAACTCAAAAATAAACCAACAAACCAAAATGCTGTATTGTTACAGCATTGTTAGTCCTGATGATCCATCTACACTATGAAACTCAATTATTTTGAAGACAACATGTTGTTTTGAAAGATAAACTAAGTTGAAACAACTTCAATCAGTTTAGAACATTGTTGGAAACATCTGGGGTTTTTTAAAGAGGAAAAATAGTATATATTTAATTATTTCTAGTGGTAATGACACATGCACAGAATAAGCAGTGGAGACTACTTAGGAAAACATACTTTAAATATGACCTTAAAGGATTAATTCCTGTCTTTATTCTACAAACCCTTATTAAATTAAGTTTATGCATTAGATAGTATGTAACAAAGCTCTTACTATTTTATCCACATCCCCAAGAGACTAGATGTTTGTTTTGGCTACTTTTCATATTACATTAGGAAAATGGAGAACCAACCTGCATCATGGCTAGTCCATAATAGTTCCCATTTCTATCCCTTGTCACATTTTAAACATTAATAGTTTCTCTTCATTCTCAAAAGGTCATTGCACCCAAAAGTAGTTCACTGACAGAGGCACACTCTGCAAAGGGGTTAACTTCTCTATGATTTCAGAAGCTCTGGGTCACAGGGTCGCAATAAGAAACAGGAGTCAGTGACAGGGAGACAGAAGCAATGACAAGGAAGCTTGGCCAACAGGTTGCTAGCTCAATGTGTTTCTCTAACGTGTCAGGCTGCAGCCATTGGGCTGGGAACTGTTGGATCTGCTCATAGAACAAGTTCCACCCACAAGCAGCAAAAATATAGAGAATTTGGGAGCAGCTGCAACAGGTCTCCTGCAAGTTGACCTTGCTACTATCTCTGATCTGTGACTACTTTGGTATACACCCATGGCATGGAATCCTTCCTTTCCCCATGTTCGGGGTCTTCTCTGAAGAAATCTTCCACTGACGTTCCTTTTGCCTTCTCTCTCTCTCTCTCTCTCTCTCTCTCTCTCTCTCTCTCTCTCTCTCTCGTGTGTGTGTGTGTGTGTGTGTGTGTGTGTGTGTGTGTGTGTGTGTGCAGAAGTAAACCATGTGCAGACACAGACTGAGGTGACTCCAAGCACAGGCTTCAGAAGGGTGGTGAACATGACTGAGGAAGAGAGAAATAGGACTTCAGGGATGGAAGACTGGGCTGAGTGTGAAAAAGGCAGACCAAGGGTAGTTGGCTTGAAAAGATCACTTCTATACTGTCTGATGATTGGAATTCACACTCGAGATTCCTGTTGTTCCAACATACTGGTAAGCTCCACTTCTTCCTGTTCCACTGACTTACATCTAGAAAAATCCTCACCAAGCTGTGCAACACTGTACTTCCTCAGATATACACCATTTACTTTGTGTACACCATCCTCCTTTTCCTCTCATAAAGTGTTCTCATTCTGGGCTCTTCTTGGAAACTTTCACCATATCTCTCAGAATTTACTCTCTCCTTGTCCTTCTTAGGATAATACTGTGTGGCATGTGGGTCAAGCATGCTGCTTTCTGTGGAAGTAGGAGAGTTGGGAGTACAGAAAGCTCTGGAAAGATCAGCATGTGAAGGAGACCAGTTTGTAGAGGAAGCCTGTACTTACCTGGGCTTCAATGACTAGAGGAACTCTGAAGGGTGACGGGCACCACAGCAGTGGCCCACAGCAGGCCCTTTCTCTCCCCACTTTTAGCCCTCTTGAAACCAGGCCACAGGAAGGATATGGTACACTCCCGGCTCCTCTATCTCTTCCCCTGGTGAACTTTGCCCCATGTTCTCCAGACTGAGACCCACACCTTTTACAATTCAGTCATCTTAGTAGAGATTAGACCATTCTGTGAGTAGATCAGCAAGGGCATCTCTAAGTAGGGTGTGTAACACACTACACAAATCATACCGGCCTAATCCATTTTTCCCCTGGAGGAGTAAAACCACTTCTGCTACATACACTGTTTTGGGCAGTACATTGAATGTACATTTACACCATTCAGAATATATTCACTCTGCTTTAGGAAAGATATCACTATCAATTTTATTGTTTCAGGAAACAGCTAAGTCAAATGAAGATGTGGACCACTGTAAGGGTCAGGGACAAGCCGTCCTCTTGACACTCATGCATATATCCACCTGCTCAACATTGTTCACAGAGCCTTTGTCCTTTTGGATGTGTGTCACTTACCTCACTGCAGAGTGCAAGCCCCAGGAGGACTGGAGTTTGTGAGACAGTGTCTGTTACAGTCCCAGAGTATTCCCAGTAGGCTGGCCTGGATGGCCATCATACTCTAATGATGTGTTGATCTTAACCACCCTAGAACTAGAATCACCCTGCCTGGCCTTTCTAAAAAGGTGAGTTCTGGAAATCAAGCTCAACATTCCCTGCTTGCAAGACAAGCATTGCATACAGTGAGAAGTTTTATTTTCTGCTGTTATCAAAAAAGAGGAAGAAATAGGAATGAAGGGTAGGCAGAAAGAAAGAAAATTAGGAAGGGAGGGAAAGGAAGGGAGGCAAGAAAAGAAATCAGAACATGGAGGAATCTAAGCTAAAACAGTGATAATGTAGAATTATGAAAATATAGTGATAATTCTGGAGGTGTTAGGGTATGGCTTGAATAATGGAGTAAACTGACAAGATGTATGCACAGAGAGGGCATTGAAAGACTATACAAGCTTGGATGACAGGGCAGGGCTCAAGAACATTATGAGAGAGCATGAGACTCTCTAGGTTGACCTTACATCATCAGACATACTCTGAATACTCTGCTTGAACTCTATTTCTAACCTGTGGTCAAAGGGAAGAAACCTTTAAAGGGATTTAAGGGAAAATCCCAGATTAAAGTTCCTGATGGATGGGTCAACCATGCTCCAGTGGCTGACCCCCACCCCATACCCGTTAGTATGTGGGCAGTGACAACTGGACTCTATGAATTTTTACTTTAAAGGAGGAAGAGAGAGAGAAAGAGAGAGAGAGAGAGAGAGAGAGAGAGAGAGAGAGAGAGAGAGAGAGAGACAGACACAGACAGACAGACAGAGAGAAAGTTGGGTAAGGTAGTTCTAGGAGGAGTTGGGGGAGGAATGGAGGTTAACTATTATCAAAATCCATTATGAAATTGTCAAAGAATTGATAACAATGTTATAATCCTGATGGAAGTGGATCATTGAATTAGAGGCCATGGTGTTCTCTAAGGCAACCACATTGTAGAAAAAAAGCAGCAATGGAGCCAGGGAGTGGCCACAGGATCTCCAAGTCTACTTTGCAGCTCCAACAGCAAGAAGTGTGACTTGTGAGAAAGCCCTGGCTTTCTAAAATATGGGAGGTCACCAAGACTGTTGAGGACAAAGCTGAAAAGGAAAGAGGAGGAAATTGAGGTGCAGGACTTGAGAAGTACTGAAAATGGGTGACTGATGTAGTCACTGACTTCTGAGCACCTCCCCAACCAGGCATTGTATGGACACATTTGAGACTTGGGCGTTTACTTGGGGAAAATAGTCTTTAGTCATAAAACCATAAAGTACTAGGAATGCTGCAACTCAGTGAATTATTGCAGCTCAGCAAAGTGGCCAGAATGTTGAATGGGTTTTAATTTTACCCAAGAACATTGGCAAAATTTTTAGGGAGGAAATAACACTTGGGTGAGGTTTTAAATTTGAAGAATATTGGTCTAAAAATAACATTTCCCAAAGGAAGAAATGTGGAACATTGAGGGAACACAAGCAAGCTTGCTTTAGGCGGCTCCTGGAAGAAGAAGCCTTTCATCTCAACATAATGTATGTCTCACGGTGCTTTTGACAAGTCTCCACATACAAAACTGATTCCTAGACATTCTTGTGTAGGCTATGACTCTCCCCTACCAGTGCGATGACACGGAGTCTGCCAACCACACTCCATGGCAGGCACTGTGCACAGGAGTCAGCCAACACAAACTGGATCCCAGAGAGAGAGAAAGAGGAAGGGAGAAAGAGGCAGAGGCTGTATGGTAAGGAGGTGAAAGGAAACCTGGGAAGTGTTATGGAGGGAATGAATATGATGAAAATACATGAAATTCTCAAAGAATAAACACAACCATTATTTTAAGGTCTGACTCTAATATGTTTGAGTGTATGTGTATGAGAGCAAGTGTGTGTGTAAGAGTGTTCATGCATTCTTGCCCATGTGGTTGTGGAGGTCAGAGGACAACCATGAGCATCATTCCTCTATTTTCTCTTGTGATGACAAAGTCTGCTCACAGCCCTGGAGTTTGTAAAGTAGGCTAGACTGGCTAGCCACCAAACCTCAGTGAAATTTTGGTCTTGATCTCCCTAAAACTTGGGTCATAAGTCAGTGTTTCCATACCCAGTCTTGTAAAAAAGGTAGATTTTGGAGATCAAACTCAAGTACTCATGCTTGCAAGACAAGCATTTTACTATCTCTCTAACCCATGACTTTAATATGTTTCATTAAGTGTGTTTGTGTGTGTGTGCACATGTGCATGTGTGCACATGCATGAAGGAGCACACACACACAGGCACAAATAAGCCATGCTGCACATATGGAGGACAGACTACAAATTTGGGAAGTTGGTTTTCTCCCACCACATGGGCTCTGGAGTTATAACTTGAGTCATTAGGCTTGGTGGCAATACCTTTAGCTACTCAGTTATCTGCTGGGTCCAACTTCAACACATTTACTACTATATTATTAAAAGCCATAAGAGCCTAAAAACAAAAATACAGTAGGGAGTTACTACTACATGTCCATGAAATGGATTCTTTGTCCATGGTGGTAACCTTGGTTAATTAGTCATTACTTAATTTGCATCTCACAAACTTTCACAATCAAGTTCTGAGCCCCAAGAGACCTCTGGACTCTCATTCTACAGTTAAAAAGCCTAATGCCCCAAATCCTAAAGGATTGGTGGATTATTTAAAATCACATAAGTAGTAAGTGTCAGAGCCTAGACTCCAACCTATACTGCCTACCAACAGATCCAGGCCCTATCATAAAGTCTACTGATACATAGCAGAGAAAGAGGGGGTTCCTCTCCCAACAGAACTCAGCATACTCAAAGTTTCTAGAGTTAACAGGATTGTATTGTTGGTTGTTTCAAACTGGAGTATGAATGCTCACCACCAATAAACAAGAAAAAAACAAGAATAAAGATGAATAAAATAAGGGATTCTTCTGACTGTGTGTTATAAGACACTATACTATTGACAAAAACATCAACATTACCTCCAAGGACCATGCCAGCCTGACAGCACTTTCTCAGGCGACATGCTGGGCAGTTTTTTCTGCGGATTTTATCAACAATGCAGTCATTTCTTCCAGCACATAAATAGTTATGTTGCCCTAAAAAATGAAAAAGTACAAGTTATTCACAAGTGGTAAAGACTCTAAGTCAAAGGGTATACACAGGGCATCAAGTTAATGGCCCCTGCAGCTAGCCTCTTGCTGGCCACCATTGCATCCTGGAAGTGGGACAGACCTCACCTGTGTCTTCTGGGCCTCAATGATGTGATGGTAAGTGCTATGAACATTCAAACAACTATTTACACCTAAATAAGGAGGCTGTGATTATCAAAATGAATGAATTTTTATGTCAAGACAAGCAAAGAGCTGGGTAGTCCAGCATTTAAATTCAATTGGGAAGGGGCATTTCTGATAGTTGAATACACTGACATAAAGTTACAATGTTAAGGTATTGACATAGCTTACATCACCCGTCATGTGTCACTCCAGTGGGCACCCATAGAAGATGGGAATAGATACAAAATGGTCTAAATAATTTCTGGAATCTCAGTCCATTCTAAATTATGATCATCTTTGGAAATAAATACTGGGCCATTAGAACCACAAAGCAGACACAGCATAACCTAAGGTGGTTACAAGTTAGTATCTGTCAATTTGTTTGGCTAAAGGAACAACACAGTCGTGCAGTCCCAACAAGAGTTGCTTAAGAACAATGCTTGGAGCCCACACATGGCCTCTGTGGTACAATGCTTGCTTATAACTCCCAGCCATTAAGAATGTAAGGGACCTCATCACAGGGGCCATTCCTTTAGGTACTTGGTGCATGTTCAGGTTTTTAAAAAAAAAAAAAGCCAAGAATAAGTGGACTGGCTTTGTCCCAATTTTATTATGGAAATCTATAGCCTTGAACTTTGGGGTTGACAACCCAGCAAAATGTATGCTGCCTCCACTTTTCTACCAATAATATTTCCCAGCTTATATTTTGGTTTTAAGATTGTACCATGCTCAGGCCTATTTTCTTGTTCCTTATTTTGGTGGCTCAGGTTATATATCATTGCTTCCCCTTGGTCCAATGTAACATAGTCACTCTTCAAGTCTATAACAAGGCAATCTATTAAATTACTGAGCTGTTTACTCACACATATCCAACAGGAGTTAACAGGATGTATGTCACAATGATGAAACCCCAATACAAGATGCCATCTAGCTCCCAACTGATGTTCATGGCATCTGCCTTTGTTGAAATCTAGGGAAGAACTGTATAACACATGCTATTTCTTTCTCTTGGGGAAATCTATCATCTATTTCTGAATTGGAAAAGAAAGGAAGAAATAGAAACTATTTTATATCATATCATATCATATCATATCATATCATATTATATTATATTATACCTTTTCTTTGTATGTGTTATTTTGTGTGTATGTATAGATGTGTGTGTGTGTGTGTGTGTGTGTGCCCATGTCTGTGTGTTCATGCAAGTGTGCATGTTCCCAGTGTGTGCACAGGGCCTGCATGTGTGTGTGTGTGCACAGGTGTGTGCATGTAGAGGCTAGAAGCCAACCTCTCTAGTGTCATTCCTCAAGAGTTGTCCACCTCGTTTTGAGAAATCATCTCTCACTGGGACCTGGGGCTAGGTTGGCTGGCCAGAGAGCTCTTGGGATCCACCTATCTCTGCCTCTCCAGCACTGAGATGAGAGGCACCCCCCACACCCATGGCAGGGCCTTCATGCTTACAGAGCAGCACTTTTCAGCTGAGCTTTCCACTGACACCTCTTTTCTTTTAAATTATTTGTATGCTTTTACATTCTTCAGAGTCTCAAAGTCTCATATGCTAAGTATCCCTGTCTTATCAGTGACACTCTCCTGCCTCTGTGACCTCCTCCCTACCTCTGACTCATCTTTCAAGGCTCTACTTATCCTTTCCCATCTGGTCTAACCTTGCTGATCCAAGAAAACCTGAGACACTTTTCTGTGTACCAAATGCTCATTTCATAAAATCAACATGCCTGTTTTTCCCAGTGCAAGTGACCATTAGGGTGGCTCTCGACAAACTGACAGCAAGGTCCCATTGCTGAAGACATTACCTCTATTGAACATGATGTTCAGCTGGTGCCTACATAGAGCCTCCACCAATATGTCCCAGACTCTCTGATACAGGAAGGTATTCTGCATGCTATCAGAAGAGCAACATAAGCTCCAAGGGAAGCATAAACCCCTTTTCTATGAGGGTGTATATGCTGGGGCAATGGTGGCACAAAGCTTGTGGGATAACCGATCAGGGAGTGACCTGACTAAAGGACCACTCTACCAGATGTAGTCTATCCCCAACACTGCTTGGGTGACCAAGAACCTGAGACTATATAGCCCAGGAACTTAGGGGAAAAAAACTAAATAATACTGGTCTAAAACCAGAAAAAAATGTAGTGATAAAATGACTCCTAATGATATTCTGCTGTACCCATAGATCAGTTGAGCTATCATCAGGAAACAAACATAGAGACCCACAGCCAGGCATTACACAGAAAGTGAGAGACCTAGGGACACTCAGCCCTAAAGGGATGTCTGCCTCAAATCCTGCCGCTTGGAAACCCATGGATGAGGAAGCAAAAAGGGTGTAAGATCCGGAGGGAAGGGAGAACACCAAGAAAACAAGGCTCTCTAAATAACAGCATGCACAGGGCCTGCATAGGTCTGCATCAGGTCCTCTGCACAGATATTGTGACTTCTAGTTTAGTGTCTGCTTGAATGGTCAAATGGGAGGACCAAGTCTCTTTATTCGAGACAGAGTCTCTGACTGACCTAGAACTTTTCCAGTGCGTTTCCACAGGTCTGTCTGTCATTCCCCCTCCCCCACTCCCCACCCATCTTGCCAGCCTTGGGTTAGAGTGGGCCACTCTGACCAAAGCTCTATATGTACTGCTGTGGATATCGCTCTGTGTAAATAAAGTTCTGATTGGCCAGTGGCCAGGCAGGAAGTATAGGCGGGACAAGAGAGAAGAGAATTCTGGGAGGTGGAAGGCTGAGTGGAAAAAGACACCGCCAGCCGCAGCCATGACAAGATGTAAGGTACTGGTAAGCCACAAGCCATGTGGCAAAGTATAGATTAATAGAAATGGGTTAATTTAAGATAGAAGAAGTAGATAACAAGAAGCCTGCCACAGCCATACAGTTTCTAAACAATGTAAGTTTCTGTGTGTTTACTTGGTTGGTTTTGAGCATCTATGGGCCTGGCTGGTGAGAGAGATTTGTCCTGACTGGGCCAGGCAGAAAAACTCTAACTACAATGTACTCTAGGTATTGAACTCAGGCCTTCTTGTTTGCAGGGCAAGGGCTTTTCAGAACCCAAAAATCCTTGCATTGCTATCATCTGCAGAAAGACAGATTTTCTTCATCCCCAAAGATCTGCAGACGAGGTATTGCTAAATAATTGCATTTACATATTGTTTTTAACTGCTCTCTACATTTAACTTTCTGGTGTTTCTACTATTTTAAAAGTTCTTATTATGAGAAGAATGAAGATTAAAATGTGACTGGGTAACTTCATTGTCTAGTGACTTGCAATATTTTAGTTATGTTACATGGCCCCATTTTTAACTGAAATGAACTTTTGTATTTTAAACTAGAAGAAGAATTTCCTTAAATTAAAATTTTCTTAAATAAAAATTTCCTATAAATTAAAAATATGTATTGTGTTGCCTATTTTTGAAGAATTTTTTCTTTTTTTGATTAGTATATGAGTATGGAGGGAGGAATGCCCACATGAGAACAAGTAGCCTCAGAAGCCATATATATGTGTCAGATCTCGTGGAGCTGGAGTTATAGGCAGTTGTGAGCTGCCTGACAAAGGTGCTGGGAACCAAACTCAGGTCCCTTGTAAGAGCAGTACATGGTCTTAAACACTGGGACACCTCTCTAGCCTTTGTGTTGCCTTTTAATAAGAGCATAGTGAATACATTTCATTTGTGTGTCTCTTTTGGCAATAAGAGGGAAATATACAGAAAAGAATCTGTATAACTGTGGTGCGTCTCAGGAACTATGACCCAGAAGTGGAGGCTGAGGCAGTGTGAACTGGTCCACATGAATAAATGACTCCAGCCACAGACACAGTAGTCCTGGATAAAACACTATACAGACATGTTGTTTCATTACAGTCTTGGCTACTTTTCAAAATGAGTCAAATCTGTAACCCAGAAGTGAACACAGAAAATAAGACATAGATAATCTCAAATGGTAGAAACAGAGCTAAGAACTAGGGTTTCAAACCCATGGATGAGTGTCACTGGGTATATCAAGCACACCCCAGGGAAGACCCCAAGAAGTTGGCCAACACGAAGTGAACTCCATGGATCTTTTGGGATTTTATTTCATTTGAGTTTTTATTTTTTGTTTGTTTGTTTGTGTTTTTGTCTTATAGTACTTTTGCTTGTTTATTTTGGTTTTTGTGTGTGTGTGTGTGTGTGTGTGTGTGTGTGTGTGTGTGTGTGTATTTGAAAGATCAAGAAAAAGTAAGAGAGAGAGGTAGAGAAAGAGAAGGAAAAGAAGAAAGGGAGGGAGGATGGGAGGGAATAACAAAGTTTAGTGGGTAGGGAAGATGGGAGTCTGAGAAGAATTGGGAGAGGGAAAAACATGATTAAATATGTATCATATGAATGAATGTTTTGGAGGCAAAAACATGACCTGAGCAGGCTTGAAGGAAAGCACTGATAAGTGAACTCTGTTTAAAGAGGCTTGTTGTAGAATATTATTTTAAGGCATGTTACTTTTGTTTATGCTACATTTATTTAGTTCTGTGAAGCTGTGTTACTGTGCCTGTCTAATATAGAGCTGAACAGCCAATAGCAAGGCAGGAGAAAGGAAAGGCATAGGTGGGGCTTGGAGGCAGAGAAAATTTATAGGAGCTGGCAGGAAGAGAAAAGAGAAAAGAAGGAGTGAGATAAGGAGGAAGAAGGGCCAGCCACCCAGCTACGTAGCCAGCCATGGAGTAAAAGTAAGATTTACAGAAGTAAAGAGAATAGGATAATTTAAGAAAAGCTGGCTAGAAACTAAGCCAAGCAAAGACCAATCATTCATAATTAAGAATAAGCTTCCATGTGTGATTTATCTGGGAGCTGGGTGGTGGTTCCCCAAAAGAGCAAAAGAGCAAAAACAAACAACAGAGGCGCACTACCTTCGCTGTGAAAACAGGGTTAGAAAACACAGCAGGGCAAAGCCAACGAAGTCACAGACACATCCAAACTTGGGATGAGAAGACAAATATCTATGACTAAAACCAAGGCAAACAAAATAAAGTCTTGGTTACAATGAGAGGTGAATTTGTAAGTAGTGGGTAGCTGGAAGTGTGCCTCTGAAGGTTGTGCTAAATTTTGCCTGCACTTTCATATTTTTTTTTATTTCTGTGAGGTGGAGGGCTTACTCCTCTATGTGTTCCTGCTTCCATGATTTTATTCCCAACTTGAGCCAAATTTCCATATACTGAGCCCTCCAAAACTGTGAGCCAAAGAGAGTCATTCTTCCTTTAAGTCATTCTGGGAGTTATTAGGTCACAACTGTGCAAAACAGTAACAGTACAATGTTTATCTTAATGTTACTAGAAATGCAGATATTAACCAATAATTACTAAGGATATTTTGTAGAATTTTAAAGATTTATGCAATCTGAAGAGAAACCTGAGCAGTTAGAGGCAATTATCTCAATCCTCTTCAAGACATTCTACAATAGATGAATACAACTTTAACTGATCCACTTAGCTTATGGGGGAGACCCCTGACACCATGCCAAGCATCCTACAATGGACAGACCATCCCTCACAACGAAGAATTATGTGGTCCCTGAATATCTGAAGGACAGTATTGTGAAATCATGCTATACATTCATGACCCCCTCACTTTTTCAAAAGATATTTTCTAGGTCTGCCCAGTGTGGGCTGCAATAGATACTAGGAGTCAGAATATTGAGGGCTAGTTTTTTCATCCAAAATAGCCTGCATACCTTTGAATAATTTCTGGTGACATAGTGGACAGAGAATGGCAGAGAATTTGACTTTATGGGAGGTAGAAAAGAATGTGTCAAAGCCATGCTGATGCTATGCCCTAGAGGTGGTTTTTGCCCTCAAAAACTCATGCAGATGTTTAATACCATTGAGAGATTTCAAGAGGCGGGAGCAGGTAGGATGGGTGATTGGAGCTCTGTCATAAGACTGAGATAACCTGTGAGTGTCACTGATGCCTTAGGAAAATAGTGCATTCATGGGTTACTGTCATTGTTTGTTTCTGCTCTTTGGGTAGCCCACCACCCAGCGCCTAAAAAAATCACACATGGAGGCTTATTCTTAATTATGAATGCTCAGCCTTAGCTTGGCTTATTTCTTGCCAACTTTCCTTAATTTTAAATTATCCCATCTACCTTTTGCTTCTGGGATTTTCCCATTCTCTATTTCTGTAAACCTTTCTTTCTTACTCTGTTGCTGGTTGTGTATTTGGGTGGCTGGTCCCTGGAGTCTTCTTCCTTCTCTGGCTCCTTTTTCCCCTTCCCCCAGATTTCTCCTTCTATTTATCCTCTCTGCCTGCCAGTCCCACTGATTTCTCTCCTGCCTCACTATTGGCTGTTCAGCTCTTTATTGGACCATCCAGTGTTTTAGACAGGCAAGAAACACAGCTTCACAGAGTTAAACAAATGCAGCATAAACAAAAGTAATGCACCAGAAAATAATATTCTGTAAAAGGTTGCCTCAGGAGAGGGTCTGCTGTAGCATCCAATTTTCTGGGTCCCAGTTTAGCTCCTTGTCTCAATATGTATCCTTTACTACCTTAGGACTCAGGAACCAAGAAGGAACTAGGTGCATCCCATCAATTTGGACCAGAACCATGAGCTAGAAATAGATCTCTTTCCCTTGTACCTCACCCAGCCTGTGTATTATGTTGTTAGCAACAGAAAATGAACTAAGACACTGGCTAAAGATAACTTACATAAATTCAAGTGATTAAAGCACATCAACTATATAAACATCATAATAATGTAAAAAAGAACAAGTGAAAGAAATACATGAAACTCACTGGAAAACTCTAGAAGTTTCTGGGACACACACACACTGGCCACCTTGAAAATTGATAATTAAATTAAAAAATTGCCCAGCTGAGGATTTCCATTATAAGTTATATTTTAAAAATAGCAATTTTTTTTTCTGGAAGAAAGAAAGATGAGAATGATTTGGAGGAGATAAATTCAGAAAGGATAATAAAAGTAGAAAACCATCAGTGTGCAGTCTCTAAAGAAATAAGCTCCACTTGTGATACCTAAAAAGTCCTCAGAACACTCATCCATCTTACAACTGTGTGCCTTTCTTTGTAGGGCTACCTCTTCACAGACTTCAACCAAACCAGCAGAGTCAATGTAGATGCAGACAAGAGACTCCAGCTGTCTTCTATGAAGGCCAATATTAAAATTACTTACAAACATGTAAAAAATATGCCATTCTTCTTTTGGTTTATGAGTATATCTTAATTTCATTTTAAAATGACAAGTAGGATTTGCTGTACATGTATTCTGTCAGAGATTCATGAAACTTTAACAAAATAATTATACTAAGAATCAGAGACACTTATAATTACACTTTTATTTGCCATTCTTCTTGAATTTTTTGGCTCAAAAATTAATATCTGATGGGATTATTATTTTTTAAATGAAGAAAGCAAAGTTTAAAATCTACAACATCACAGGGCTTGAGAGATAGCTCAGTGGTTAAGCATGATTTCTGCTCTTCCAAAGGATCAGAGGTGGGTTTCCAGCACTCACACTGGGTGGCTCCCAAGCACCTATAAGTTCAGCTTCACAGCAGTCAATGATCTCTCCTGAAGTTCATGGGCATTGTACACTCCTAGCATACACTGTATTAGTTAAATATATATATATATATTTAAATATATATATATTTGTGAAATGCCTGAGGCACAAGAGTACTGGGATCTAAACTGTCCTGTGATTGAGTAGCAGCAGGTGTTTTAAGCACTGAGCCCCTCTCCAAGCCCTGTAATATCAGTTTTAGTTTCTACTATGGTCAACATTTGTGGGCATAATCCATATATACAAGATCTTTGGCGGTTTCAGTAATTTTAGCATTCCTGGGACATCCAGAGTCCCATTGTTCTTCTAAATACGATTTTTATATAGTTGTTAAACTTCTACTATTCAAATTCTAATCTCTCCCACCTGTTAGGTCTATGGCTTTGGATAGCTCATTTAATCTCCTGTGCTTTCATTTTCCTATCAGAAAATAGCAATGCAGTGTACAATGATGTAAATAAAACCTGCAACACCCTAGCAGACACAGCCCAAATGTTCATTAGTAGTTTTGATGGTCCAATAAGTAAATGCTTATTTACTATCTACTATAGGCCTGTATAATTCCATTTGAAAATATGCCAGAAGTTTATTTTCTATAACCACTGAAATCTTTTACTGGATTTGGTTTTCATTGTCTGCTATGAATATCACTCTGTATGCTGTGAATGTGTTGCTCTGATTTGGCTGATAAATGAAATGCTGATTGGCCAGTAACCAGGCAGGAAGTATAGTATAGGTGGGACAAGCAGAGAAGAGAATTCTGGGAACAGGAAGGCTGAGTCAGGAGTGGCCAGCCAGACACAGAGGAAGCAAGATGTAAAAGTACCGATAAGCCACAAGCCACATGGAAACTTACAGATGAATAGAAATGGCTTAATTTAAGATATAAGAACTAGATAGCAAGAAGCCTGCCATGGCCATACAGTTTATAAGTAATATAAGTCTCTGTGTGTTTACTTGGGTCTAAGCATTTGCAGGAGCTGGGTGGACACAGGAAAACTTTAGCTACAATTGTCTTTTTCAGACACATTATTTAATGGGTTAAATATCTACTTTCTATTCACCAGATTCATTATCAAACTACAGAGTGAGAACATCACATTGATTACAGTCAAATAGATTTCCACTGAAATTCAGCTCAATCAGTATCTACCCTATAAGATTATTTGTGCAGTCTATTTTCCATATGTAGAGTTGAAGATAAATACTATATGTAGCCTCTGAACTGAGAAGCTGGATGAGAGAGGGGCCACCACAAATGACTGATATGTGGCATAAGCAATAAATTATGAGATAATTTCCAGCAGTTCAATATTTTCTCACCATTCTGAAATGATACCTTCACTATGAGGTCTGTGCAATTGGGGTCACCTTCTGCTCTTTCTAGCTTCCAGTACAGATTTTAATTTCATTGCTGAGGTTTGGGCTTTACTGTTGAATTTCTCTTATCTAAGTTCATCTTTTAACCTCACCTAGTTCTTTTTTTTCTTCTGACATTAATTCTTGTTTCTCAGATGCTATTCTCATTTATAGCAATCTGAAGTTTATTCTTCACAGTTTCCTTCTCTTTCTTCCATTTAATGCATTTTAAGTGTGCCTTTCTAAGATCTAAAGTGCTGATTACTGGAAAGAAATACATAACCTGCTAGGATGCCACAGAGAAGAACATGAAATGAGCAACCAGAGGTCACCAAAACCTGATACGTTTCAGTTCATGCATTCGAGCTGGTACCCAGAATGAGTTGAGTGAGAAGGAAGTGCTAGGAAGAGCAAGCTAACTGTGGAGATGAGGAGATTCACCCCGGGGTTGTTCAAGGAAGCCTGTGAGGCTGTCAGAGAGAACAACAGCAGAACATGTAAATGAGACTATCTGCATGGGCATGTGATGGGGTTGCGGAGAGGAATGTTATGTTCTGACTTCTGTTTCAGTAGCCTCACTGGCAACTAAGATGGGAACAGAGCCTGGAAGCAAGAATAGAGATGAGACCATTTCAAGCTGTCACAATGAACCCTAAGTGTTATCATGGGGGATTGTAGCAAAGTGGTCAGTTGGGTGGTTAGAACAAACAAGGCTTTGGACACATGCTGAGGGTGGGGCCAAATTACTTGATAACACACCCCAGCATTTTACATTTTATTTATCAGTTAGCCTTCTCTGTGAGGAAAGGGAGGGAAGGGGAGTGGAGGGGAGAGGAAGGGAAGGGAGTGGGAGGGGAGAGTGTCTCTCAAACAACGTGGAGAATAAATGGATTGCGTACAGGGAAAGATCCTTAGTTAAGATACCAGTTGTAAATATCCCCTCCCATTTAGGCAAATTTTCCTTCTAAATATTCAGCTATCTAATCTGTACCTTCCTTGATGTCAGTGAATTTTCATTATAAATGCTGATGGACACTAGACACTAGCAGATGGACAAGATGTAACATAATAGGAGAGAAGGCTACTGTCTCTACTCTACCATCTCCATACTGTTTGCTTAGGAAACTTCCTGGAATGGAGAAAGTAATTACTAAATGTCATTATTGTTAAATTTGCTCTTAACCTAATTAGGCAGATTAACAATCTAGAACATCTGTTTACAAGTGTTTAAGCATTTAACCATGGGCACTTGGCCTTCATAGCACCTCTATCATGGAGAATCATGCTCAGGTAGTTTTTCTTTCAAAACCTTCTTTATAGAACAAAGATGGCTCCCAATGGGGACTTACTTTCTTTTATCTATCAAAAATATTATGTTTATCTCCAAGCTATACTGTGTGTGCTGTTGGCCCAGCATCTGCCATTCTACTGGGAAGGTTGTCATCATAGAAAAAGTCAGCATCATAGATATCCTTCTACCAAGGACAACACAAAGCTTGTCTTTAAATTTAAAAGCTCCTATTAAGTATCATGAAGAGAAGATATGAGTGTGTGTGGTGAGAGAGTCTTCAGCATTTTACACTCCTCAAAATTCTACTCTTTCCTCTGCACCTTTTGTTTAAAATTAATTGCAGTGGCTCCTGTAAGGCCTGAGGTATGTGCTGCAACAGGTAACTTCTTAATAGTATGTTAAAATTTGTGAGCATGAAAATTTGCTTCTTTAGTCGATAGAAGTTAAAGTGAAAAAGAGAGAGAGAGAGAGAGAGGGAGAGAGAGAGAGAGAGAGAAATAAAGAAAGGAAGGGAGGAAGGAAAGAAGGACATAAATAAATACATACATACATACATACATACATACATACATACATACATACTTACATACATACATACATAAATAAATGCCATGGGATAATGCTTTTGTACACCGGTTTAATAAAATGCTGATTGGACAGTAGCCAGGTAGGAAGTATAGGCAGGATAAGCAGATAAGGAGAATTCTGGGAAGAGGTAGGCTGAGTCAGGGGACATCAGCCTACCATCCAGGGAACATCATGTAATGGCACACAGGTAAAGCCACAGAACATGTGGTGACATAAAGATTAACAGAAATGGGCAGAGTTTAAGTGTAAGAGCTAATCAGTACTAAGCCTGAGCTAATAACCAAGCAGTTATAATTAATATAAGCCTCTGTGTGTTTATTGGGTTTGAGCAGCTGCAACTGGGGAGGACTCAGGAAAACTTCTAACTACAAATGGCACCAAAACATGGGGCAAAAGGTTCCACCTAAAACCTGAGAAAGCTTTTAAAAATCAATCAAACAAACAAACAAACAAGATTCTAAATGGAGCTAAAAACAGCTTCCTAGTTGTCTCTCTCAAGCCAGTTGCAGCCTGCAGGTTTGAGCTACTCTTTGACAAGTTCAAGGCATGTGGGCTTGACCTGTAGCAGGACAGATTACTGCCTCGGTACACAGAGGTGTCTCCAAGTCACACATTACACGGTATGGCAGATTTAGCCTTTGCTAGTACAGGAGAAAAAAAAAAGAGGTTTCTAGGCTAGACACTGCTTTGATAGAAGCATAGACCCACTGCCTCCCAAAGTCAGCAGACAGCATAGCTCCCAGAGTTGGCAGTGAATTATCTCCACCGTGTCTAAGGATACATTGCTTTGGAAAAGAAGTTCTGCTTTTGTTTCCACAGAAGATAAGAACCTGTGGATTGCTTCCAGGCTCATATGGTTTGATCAAAGAAGAAGCCCAGATGATCCAACTTCCAAAAGTCAGCTTCAAGGCAACTGGCTCAGACAATGCAGCATCATAGACTGACTACTCCAGTCAGGACTTTATCATAATCCTAAAATTTTCATTGCATCCCCATAAGACTTCCAGCACCCTCTATCAGTAGGAAGTAGCCTAGAAAACTATGCCCATATCCCCCCCTCCAAATTGGATTATGGATTTTTTTTTGCTTAGGTTGTTGGTTACAAATTGTTATTGGTCATAGCCAATATATTTCTAAAAGAAGAAAGGAGGATATGATATGGAAATATAGGATATAGATATGATAGGATAAAAGGGTGGATTATTGAACCTACTTTTAAAGAGCAACTTGCTTAAAATGTTTTACATTGGTATAGATTTTAGGTTATTGATACAAATTTAAAGTTAATTTTGTTATACTATATTTATATTTCTACTCTTGTTTAAGGTATTATGTTAATGTAACCCATTTAAATTGTAATGGATAACTAAAAACACAGGTTAATAATTAGTCTTCTATGATAGTCAAACTTATAGTCATGTTAAGTTTTCTAGGTATACATAGACATAATTCAATTAGGTAGGTAATTTTCAAACACTGTAAAGACCTTCAGAATATGACATTTAAAATGTTTTAAAAACTTAGACTTTCTGGATAATAAGACACATCTGCTCCTGGCAGTACCAATTTATTTCAGAAAGAAAGATGGGCATTGAAGACACTCCATATGGAGTTTATCTTCTTCTTGGCAAAAATAGTCATTTGGGCAAGAAACTGTTCTTTTCTGGATTGCTGATAAAATGTTATATAAACTGGACATGCAGGACCTATAGGAAGGTGACCACTGAACTTTTAAAAACAAGATGGTCTTTCAGGTTCCTGCTTCACAGAAGAAACTGCCAGACATTCTATAGGACACAGAGAGAAGTGACTGAGAGACTCTAGGCCTCTAGGCTGAAGAGTGGATGCTCCAGTGTTGCAGAAGAACTTTGGGTAGCTGTCCAGACAGCTACTTGTCTCTGTCATTCTAGATTTTTGGAAGTTGCTCACAATGCTCTTCCTGTTTACTGAAGTAATATTATATCCTTCTGGGGTCTTTGATGTAGTTGAAGACTAGATAGTTATAATTATAATTTTCTTTGGTTATGATAAAAGATAAATTAGATATGAAACTTTAGACTTACAAATATGGGGTAGATAGAATATTTTATTTAATTTTATAAAATACAAATATACTAAATATTGTAACTATAATTCTTGCTTGATATCTATCTATCTATCTATCTATCTATATATAATTTTACTATTTTAAAGTTAAAACTTTACTTTTTAATTAAACAGAAAAGGGGAAGTGCTGTGAAATAATGCTTTTATACACTGGTTTAATAAAACACTGATTGGCCAGTAGCCAGGCAGGAAGTATAGGAAGGATAAGCAGATAAGGAGAATTCCAGGAAGAGGAAGGGAAGGCTGAGTCAGGAAACACCAGCCCACTGTCTAGGGAGCAACATGTAATGGCACACAGGTAAAGCTACAGAACATGTGGTGACATAAAGATTAACAGAAATTGGCTGAGTTTAAGTGTGAGAGCTAGTCAGTAGTAAGCCTGAGCTAATAGCCAAGCAGTTACAATTAATATAAGCCTCTCTGTGTTTGCTTGGGTTTGAGTTTGAGTGGCTATGGACTGGTTGGGACCCAGGAAAATTTCTAACTACAAAGAGAGAGAGAGAGAGAGAGAGAGAGAGAGAGAGAGAGAGAGAGAGAGAACGGAAGGAAGGAAGGAAGGAAGGAAGGAAGGAAGGAAGGAAGGCAGGCTATGGGCTTTATAAGAATCATCATATTGTAAAATAACATATAACAGGTCACTGAAAAGGACAAATTTCCCAAAGAGAAGTTAAATGGAGCATGTATCCTGTATTTAATTGCATGAACATATTCAGCAATAGTGGATATTGCATTCATCTCTCCTGCTATAAGTTGTTAAGTAGATATGGAACAAGTATAGACTATTTGACTTCTTTTGGAAAATAGGGTCTTGTTTTTTAGATTAGGATGACTTTACACTCACAGTTTTCCTGCTTCACTCTCCCTAAGGCTGGGGTTACAGGAGTACACTATTACTTTCCTATGTGACTTTCTAATGTTTTAAATGATGACAGGGTTTAAAAACCAAAAGAAGTGACCCATGTATCCATTTTGAAATCTGTCTTAATTAAGATCCTTAGAGACACTGTTTTGATGACAAAAGAGACAGCTATATGTCTCAGGCATGGTTTTCAGGCATCAGTGTTGATGTCCTACTAGACTGTGGGGCATTCTGATGCTAAATCTTGACAAATAGTATCCTCTCATCTGTTACCAGATATCAAAGATATTCTCAGAGAGTAAGACCTGCCTAGGATTTGCTCTGGCACCACTAAGCACTTGACTGAGACCTAAGGATTTCCTGTCATACAAGATTGTGTGTGTGTGTGTGTGTGTGTGTGTGTGTGTGTGTGTGTGTGTGTGTGTGTGTGTGTGTTGGTTTAGAATCATTTGTTTAAATAAACTCTGGAGTAGAATCATAAATCAAGTAAACAACACAATACAGAGCTGCTCTGAGCAGAGAAAGGATTAGGACTGAGTTAAGGAACATAGCTCTAAACTCAGTCTCCATGTTTACTGCTGAAAATGTAATTAACATATGTTCAAATGCAAAGTAATCTGGAGACATAAGAGAAGTAGGATTTAAAAGACAGATACAGACATTAGAGTCAGACTTAATGGGAAGTGGTAATTCTTTGTGTATTTCTTGATAAAATTCAGATATAATATAGTACTTCTACCTCATTAGACTCATAAACGAGTTATGTGTGTTAGTCTGGTGCCCAGGCAGGGTCTGTGTAACATCAGCTGTTGCAGTGAGACATCCTGCACCCCCTGGACTCTTGCAGTATAGTGTTGTCTCCTACAGCTCCAGGATACCCCATACCATAGCATTCTCATGTTCCTTCCATATAACAATGTGTGTATGCACAAGTGTATGCATGTGTGTGTGAATGCATATGTGTGCATATGTATATATGGACATGTGTGCATACTCCTGTGTAAATGTGTGTTTCTTTGTGGAAGTAGAGATTCATGTGTAGATACATACATGTGTATGTGCTTGTGTTTATGCATGTGTATGTATGCTTGCATGTGTATGTATACATTCATGGTATGTGTGTGTATGTTGTGGAAACCAGATTTGGTGGTTTTTGCATTTGACTTTCCTCTTCCTACTTTTGTGGTGGTCGGAGGCAGGGATTACATACGTACTCTCCTCTGTAGTCCCAGTACAACCCATCTCTAAATGTAGCAAAAAATAGACAACTGTGAAATGAACAAATGAGCAAATGAAATCATGTTGGCAGTGGGAGGATTTAGCATGTTAGGAGCCTCATTAAAGGACTTAAATTCTGGAGAATGGAGCAGGCATTCACCAAGTACAAGAAATGTTCACCTCAGCAACCCAGGGGAGGAGTTTCATCATATGAAGCATTATAGAGAGCTTAAAAGGCCAAGTTAGAACTACATTCATACACTCACACATGCATGCACACTTACATATGATACACACATGCACCTCAACCCATACACATGTATGAATATACACAGGCACACACACAAGCATACATACACATCCATTCATATATATGCATACACAAGTACACACTTAAGTAAGCATATGTACACAAATGCCATGCATAAATTAATGAAAACACACCTGCATGCACATATACAAGCATGCACACATATGGTGGTGGCTTCAATGAATGGCCCCCATAGGTTCATATGTTTGAATGCTTAGTCATCAGAGAGTGCCAGTACTGTGGGAGAGTTTAGAAGGTGTGGCCTTGTTGGAATAAGTGTGTCACGGGGGGCAGCTTTGGGGTTTCAAATGCTCAAGCCAGACCCAGTGTCTCCCTCTTCCTGCTGCCTTGGATTTGGGTGTAGAACTCTTAGCTACATGTCTGCCTGTGTACCACCATGCTCCCTACCATGAGGATGATAGACTAAACCTCTGAAACTGTAAGCAAGCCCAAATTAAATGCTTTCCTTTATAAAAGTTGCCATGGTCATTGTGTCTCTTCACAGCAAGAGAGCATGAAAAAAGCAATATGGATAATGATACCAATGATAGACACATTCTAGTATGATACTACTTATGTTTTAACATTTTCCAATATTATATACACATGTTTAAAAACACTGAGGTAGAAACATAGAAGAATCACAGCTATGGGAGAAAATTAACAATGTTGATCATGAGGACTTAAGCTTTATCAATAATGTTTTAGTCTTTTTAAAAATCACATTGCACTGTTGTGTTCCTTGGGCAGTTAGTAAAAAATTCAGGACTCTGTGGTCCCAGCAGGAACACAGCTGCCATGGTTAGTATGAATGTCTGACAGCGACGCTTTCCTGTACAGTGCTGTTAAGGATATACTGGTACCAAAGTGCTGTTAAGAATGGTCAAACCCTTTAGAAGAGAAATGGAATTCTACTCTAATTCAGAATTGGGCAGCGGGATGACAGACAACAGTGTGTGGTGAGTGTGCAGACGATAGGGCACTGGCCAGTGCCTACAATCTGCAGTAAGCCACAGAGTCAGTCTGCATCCTCTTTGGGCAAACTGGCTTTAGTGTGGGGGAGGGTGGGAAGGTGGGTGTGGGCTGGTGAAGGTAGCGGGGCCATGATAGCAAAGCTTTCATAATTTCTTTCTCTTCAATAAAGACTGAGCTCGAATCTTGCTGTCAGTAAAGAAGTTGTTCCTAAACTTTGAATCTCTTAAGCTCATCCACAAAGGGAGATGTGCCGTCTTCCTCCTCCCTCGGGAACATTTGCCTGTAATACCTCAGTGTCCAGCAGCCCTCGGTGCCTGACAGCTCTGACCTTATCAAACCCTTGTGCTGACTGCGGGGGACCTGAGCTCCCTTCCCTGAATCACGGCCTCGATGTAGTCTTCCTTATGTCCGCTCTGATGTAAAAGTGGTTAATACTTCCTGGCTGCGGATAAGAATTTAACTGGTTATTCTTTAGTTTCTTTTACAATAAACCAATTTTTTATAATCTTAAAAAAAGAATGGTCAAACCTAGCTTCTCTGGTGCTGTGGGTTGTAGTCTGGTTATCTTTTGCTTTACATCTAGTATCCACTATGAGTGAATACATACCATGCTTGTCTTTCTGAGTCTAGGTTACCTCACTTAGAATGATGTTTTCTAGTTCCATCCATTTGCCTGCAAATTTCATAATGTAATTGTTATTTACAGCTCAGTAGTACTCCACTGTGTAAATGTACCACATTTTCTTTATCCATTTTTCAGGTGAAGGACGTCTAGGTTGTTTCCAGGTTCTGGCTATTATGAATAATGCTGCAAGGAGTAACCTAACTATCATGATAGAGCCTTCATCCAGTAACTGATGGAAGCAGATGCAGAGATCCACTGCCAAGCACCAGGCCGAGCTCTGGGAGTCCAGTCGAAGAGAGGAAAGAAGAATTCTATTGAGCAAGGGGGTGGGGAGTCAAGATCCTGATGGGGAAATCTACAGACACAACTGAACCAAGCTCACAGGAACTCACGAACTTTAGACTGACAGCAGTGGATCCTGCATGGGACTGGACTAGACCCTCTGCAGATGGGAGACAGTTGTGTAGCCAGGTCTGTTTGAGGGAGCCCCTGACAGTGGGATCAGGATCTATCCCTGGTGCATGAGCTGGCTTTCTGGAGCCCATTACCTATGGTTAGACCCTTTGCTCATGCTTGATGCAGTGGGGAGAGGCTTGGTCCTGCCTCAACTGAATGTACCAGGCTTAGCTGTCCCCACATGGGAGGCCTTACTCTGTTGGAAGAGTGGAGGGGGATGGTTGCGGGGGGATGAGGGGAAGTAGGAGGAGGGATGAGAGGGGGATCTGTGGTTGGTACATAAAATGAATAAAAAGAAATGGTCAAACGTATGCCACACCTGCCATCTTTTTACTTCCTCCTTACTTCAGTGTGTCATAGCTCTAACCATGATCATTTGTCTTCAGTGTTAGAATGACCTCCTGCTTGAAAAGAAATTGGCTGTAGAGTTTGGAAATAAAGTCCAATGAATTACTGCACATTTATTTTTAGAGTAATAGGGAAACTGCCAGAGTTAACTTTTACTGAGAGCACATTAAACCAAATATGATTATTAGCAAAAGAGCCCAATTGCTAATTACATAAATTATAGTGGAGGAGATTTGTTGGACTACAGAAGATAAAGCATTACTGAACTTTAAAGACAGAAAATACAGCTTGTGCAGCTGCTAATGAACACACTTCTATCATTTCTCTTTATGAAATGTATCAAAGAAAATGTCAATTCTAAGTCAGTCTTACTTAAAAGATCAATTATTTGTACCAGTTGAAAGAAACATTTTTTAATAAAACAATTGCACTTATGTCCTGTTTCCACTGTGGCCTATCCATAATAGTTCTTATATAATTGAGCAGTTTTCTAAATGCCCTTATTTCTGACAAGAGGTCAGTGTTCCAAGGAGTCAAACACTGCATGAATAAATCACTATATATGTGTAATTAGCTATGAGCATGTATTTGTGGCATGTCCTTTTCTGAATGTCACTGCTCAAGCAGTGGCCAGCTGCATGCATTATGACTTAGTAATCTCCCACCAGTACCTAGTATAGGGCCCTGGTATGACAGGTACTCATAAGTTAGTGTATGAGCTAATGTACTTCAGGTAGTTAATTCATGAATAATTAGTACCTAAATTAAAATGCTAGAATATTACAAAACAATTACAAATGCATCCATGCTATGTAGTCTTGAGTGTTATAAATAATACATTTCAATTATATTATAGTATTTGCTCAATCATACCACATTGAATGTCTATACTATTAATGTTATCACATAGTAAAACATTCAAATAATGAGAATGTAGCATAATTACTTATGATGACCAGTTCATAGTGCAAAATACTTATTTACTGAATACTTAGTATTTTTCTGGTCACTGTGCACACAGAGTAAGCCAATGAGAAATGCTTCCTTCCCTGACAAGACCAGGTTGGTAGCCAATTACCTTTTTTATCTTTTTGATAGATGTCTGATTCCTGCCTATTTCCTGGTTCATCCTGACCCTGTCAAAATCTTGGTAAAGGAGTGGTCTTTTCAACCAACTGGATTCACCTAGCTTAAGAGAAGCCATTTCTCCTCACTCCTCTTCTCCATTTCCTGAGTGTTTTCCTCCCTCTCTTCTTTCTTCCATGTAAAACCAGTTGTCCTAGGTGACTGACTGTCTCCCATTCTTAATGTGGGTGAGGAACCAATCAGAACACTCTCTCCACACCTGGGATGTCTTTTCTTCAGGGCTCTTCACCAAATGTGAGGCTAATGGGACGTACATCTTTCTGTCACACACTTCTGCTTCATATTTTAATATTCTTGTTTAGCTTTCTAGATGTTGCCTCACTTGACAAACATGTCTATGTTTCCTCTTATGAGAAAGGAAGTGCTGTGGTTGAGGGCTGAGACCTGGAACACACCATCTGGGTTTTGATCCTGACTTTACCACTTCCTAACTGCCATGAAGGCAGCTTGATTCCCTCCTGAGTAAGGAGGGAGGAACAGCTTGCCTCTGTGTAGGGATGAAGCAAGTCTAGTAGTGCCCATAACACTTAGTCACCAGAATGCAAGAAGCACTTCCCAATGCCAGAGATGCCATTCACATCCTTGGTTCCGTTAACTGACCTGTCCTTCCCCATCCGGTCCTGCTGCCTTATACACAGCCCTCTGCCTTGAACTAACAGTCCAGATCTGTTGTGATTTCTACTAGCCCCTAAAGTCCCGGTTATCTTTCATTTCCAGAAACTTCTACCTTCCATCTACTCACTTCGATTTGCTCACTGATTCCCAATTCATCCAAATGCTACGTAACTCTCTGTCTTCCCCGAGTGTGTGCACAGCTTTCCTCAGGGCTTAGAAACTTCTTTGTCCTTTGGCCAACTGATGTCCACATGTTCCCTGAAGCCCCCCTTTATTATCCTAGAACCTACAAATCCCAGCTCACAGGAAAGCAAGATGGCTCAGTAGTTAAAGTGCTTGGCATACAAGCCTGACAGTGCAAGTTTGGTCTCCAGACCCTATGTAAGGTTCCACAAGTGCCCCTCTGACACACACACAAAGTTAAAAAAGAAACAGAAAAGATCACAGTTCTCAAGCCCCTCCCCACTGCTCCCACAGGAAACCATATAAATCTGCTAAACTTCGTGAATATTTATCTGGGTGCTTAATGAGAATCTTTATTGAAATGTCTTATTTTTTTTTTAAATATGGTAACCCTTCAGCTATATCATAAGGTTCTTAAAGGTGAAAGCACCACCAAAGGAACCCTTTGAATACCATATGTATAAATTCATTTAATCTGCATCTTAAAAATTATCTGCCATTATTTTGTGTTCAATACGGAGGGAAATGAAGTCATAGAAGAGTACCTTTAGCATAAATCTAAATATAGGAAGCACGTAATAATTGCTACATACAAGGGTTACCCACAGAGTTTACAACCTTGCTCTAACTTCATGAATGATTTATAAATATCTACTTTTTTGATGAATAAGGTGTTTCATTTTTGCTACTTCATTTGAAAATAGCATCTTACTAATGTCTTCTGAAAGTACACTGGGATGCTGCTGCAGGCAATGATAGTTAGTTAGGTGGTCCTCATTCTGTGCATGTACTTGGTGGAGAGACTTCTGCAAAGCAAAAGCATGTGTTGTGGATACCGTCTAACTTAAAGCATTAATATATATCCACTGAGAATCAGCTAATAAAAGATTGCCTTTGAGACTTGCGTATCCATAAAACAGAAATAGGCTAGAGTAATTGACCTTTGGAGGATCCAAAAAGGGCTGCTCAATTATAAATTTACACTCCTCTAGGGATACTATAGAACACAGGGAATGCTAATGTGGAGGAAGCTCAAGGCTCCACCTACAAGTCTGGAAAGGTAAGGTGCTTTTGCTTGCCCCAGATGTGCTGTTGTGTGGTGCCACAGCGAACGTGAGGTTCCTTGAAGCTGAATGTATTCAATGTCATTTAAATATTTTATGTATTTTCATGCAGAGACCCTCCAGAAACCACTAAAGTACTAATGCTCCAATTCCTCCTTCCCCCACTAATGCTCCTAAGTGGGGGTGCTGTTAAAACTCAGACCCCCCAGGAAGCAGGGAGACCAGACAGGAGGCCAGACAGCTGATGTGCAATCCTCAGCCTTGGCCCACCCATGACAGCAC
The DNA here is from genome assembly GCF_903995425.1 of Onychomys torridus. Classification (NCBI taxonomy): domain Eukaryota; kingdom Metazoa; phylum Chordata; class Mammalia; order Rodentia; family Cricetidae; genus Onychomys; species Onychomys torridus. The sequence goes on along the minus strand of NC_050449.1, from coordinate 5,361,638 downwards.
TCTGTGTCAGATTGTTAGAAAATACATTTATCTCCTGCATCAAAATATGACACTATCTTTAAATGTATTCTTACTTTCAAAGGCAAACATGTTTGACTTGGCATTTACTGAGGTGGAAGAAATTTTAAAATGTTTCTATGGAAGGTAACTAAAAGGTTCTTTAAAAATGTGCAAGTTTTACTTAAAGCAAGATACTCCTGGGAAAACTGATACTGTGACATCAAGATGTGTCCATTTATTCCAAGCAATTATTCCTGTCCTGTTGTACACATAAGGCTATGCTAAACAAACAAACAAAACAAACAAACTAAACTTTTGTTTAGAATTATTATACTCCCATTATATCAATATGTATTTATAGAAAAGACAGAGAATTTGCAACTGTATTATATGTTCTTTTATGTGTATATATATGTCATGTATTTGTAACCATACTCTAACATGTAATGTAACTTTAATTACTATAATTTTTCTTTTGGTAAAATACCTGGTGTTTTGTCTATGCAATAGATACATATGAACATGTCACTAGAGTAAAACTGTGTATTGAGAAGAAGGAAATCGCTGAATATCGGCACAGTCCTTGATGTCAGGTCTGGGGTGTCCTGTTGGAAGTATGAGTCACAGAGTATGAAGCTATAATAGCCAACTGCATTCACTCTTGGGTATTGTAGGCAACACATAGTGTTAAAATGGCATTTTAAGGTGTAGAGAAATGTCACCATTCCTTAGAAATAAGGAATAATTAAAATGTATAGAGTATTGGGTGCTCATGTGACGATGACATGGAGGAAGAATGAGGAAGAAGCTTCCTACCTTCCATCGCCCTCTTGAAGAAGACCTTGCAGCTGCCACAGGTGAGCACTCCATAGTGACAGCCAGATGCTTCGTCCCCACAGATTAAACAGATCTTCTGAGGTAAGGAATCGAAGCCATACTGTGGGCTCTGGCTGGCTTCTGAATCTGGCCTTGAAATGAAAAACAGGCTCCATTTAGTTTTATGTTCACTGCCATCTGGTAAAGAAAGCTTTCTTAAATCTGCATTGATGACATCAAAGATTTTTTTTTTTACATAAAACCATTTATTTATTTATGTTTTTTGGTTTGTGTTTCAGTTTTTTGATAAAAGTCTCCTATAGCCAGGTTGGCTTTAAACTTGCTACATACCATAACTGGTCTTGAACTCATGAACTTTCAGCCTCCAGCTTCCAAGTGCTGGGAATAGAGGCATTTGCCACTATGCCCAGTTTATGAGGTTCTGGAAATAGAGCTTTGGTCTTAGTATATGATAGATAAGCAACCTTTCTAGGAACTGGGCCACATCCTCAGTTTCCCAGGAAAACACACACACACACACACACACACACACACACACACACACACACACACATTTCAAAGTCAGGTGAACTAAACTTGCTACTTCATATCATAAATTACCTATAACAGATTCATTGGACGTGCAAATTATTAGCCATTCATTAATAGTAACAAAAGAAGAGCCAGTGCATCCTTTTACGTTCAAAACAGCTAGAAACTCTCATTGAAGAGGAGCTCCTCATACGGAAGTTAGTTTGCCTTTGGCGGATGAAATATGACATCCTTCCTGAGTGCGGGGTCATAACAAACACGGCTGAGCCTTGGGAGTTTAACTGGACTTAGCAGTTGTTCCGTTTTGAGAACACAGCCCGGTCACGGTTGATTGCTCCAACATATAAATGTGGATGTTATTTTAAGGTATTTCTTAACACACTGACTAATTTGCCTGGTCACGGCATGAGAGACTACGAACCGAGTATTCTTTTCTTTTCTTGTTCCATTACTCCATATGTGAAGTTAAATGTTTTTTAAAACACATATGAGAAAAATAGGGGTGTCTGAAGCAGTAGGTGGATGCTGTGTTCTGGGGGCACGGCCCTTGAGTTTAAGCCTACCTGGCAAACACTTCCCTCCTACAGTTTACTTCACTCTTGAGGTTTCTAGGAAAATTGGGCCAGAGGCATGGCCAGATCCTTGAGGTGTTTCTGCTTTCAGTTCTGAAGTCCCATTTAGGCCCCACCCCTCCCAGAGGAACTATACCTTTACACCTCAGCCTCTCCAACAGCCACCCCCAGGGGTCCACGTCCTTCTTACCAAGGATTTATTGAATTCAATGAAGCCCCCACCCCACTAGAGGGCATCCAGGCACCCTTACCCTCAGGACAATCTAAGGTCCTAGAGTGATACCACAAGTTTTGGACCAGGATGGTCCTGCTTCCGAAAGTTTTCAGACAATTTTTTGGGGGGTCCTCTTCTATGCCCCCTGAAAACGTAAGAAGGGAGCACCGGAGAGAGGGTGTCCGGGTCTCCAAGGCCTAGCCCTCCCTCAGTCACCCTGCTACCTTGGGCTGCTGGAGGGGTGGAGCAGGGCAGGGCCAGAGGCAGGTGCTCACCTCAGGTAGTTGAGATAGGGCTGGTAGACCTGGGGCAGGCTGTCCTTGAGCACTGCGGCCTGGTAGCCCAGCTGCGGGAGCCCGTTGAGTCCGAGCGGCGGGTAGATGGCGGGGGCTGCCGAGGCGGCAGGGGCGGCGGGCAGGCCGTCCCTCGGGAGCAGGCAAGAGCCGGAGGCCGAGGGCTTGCAGGACAGCGGCGGGAACGGGCCTTGCGTGGGCGGTGCGCCCTCGGCTTTGTACAGGATGCACTCCAGCGCGGACCCCGAAGAGGACGCGGGCGACACTGCGGAGCTGCCGGGGCCGCCGGCCACCGCCGCCTCTCCGGGCCTGGAGGAGGGAGCTCGCGGCGGTGCGGGCGCCAGCGGGAAATCTGGAAAGGTGGCGGCGCTGGCTCCGGCCACCAGGTAAGGGCGCGGCGAGAGCGCAGCTACCTCGGCGCCTTCCTCCTCCTCCTTGATCTTCAAGCCTGGCGGCTGGAAATCACCGTAGAGAGGGAACGCGTCCTCTTTGGGGTCGCCGTCCTGCTGGTAGGTGCAGTCTGGGAAGTCGCCGCAGGGCACCGGCGGGGATGGCGAGCCTCGAGGCGGGGCAAACGAGCCCTGGGCTGAGGCCCCGCCGTCGTAGCTGTCCCCCTCCAGCAGCTGCCGGGTGCGGGCGGCCAGGAGCGCGTGATTGAGAGGCAGGATGGGCACGTGAATGAAATCCACAACTGTGGTGGCCAGTGGGGAGCGCCCGGGAGCCACGGGAGCGTCTTGCTCCAAGGAGACCCTGGGAGCAGAAAATCGGGAATCTTCCTTGGGAACCAGGGTGACGCCTCCTGGGGCCGCCGCGGGCGCGCTGGCTGCAACTCCTCCTCCGCTGCTCGCGCCTTCCAGTGCTCGAGGTTTGCTCTTCAGAAGAGGACCCGCGGAGCCCTCAGTCTCTAGGCCACCGTTCTCCTCCACCTCCACCACAGATGGCTGCGGAGATGGCTTCACCCCTGCCCCGGGCCAATGGGCACTCCCTGAGGTCGGGAGCAGCAGCTGCCGGGGTGGTGACAGCCCCTTGGGCAGCACCTTCTGCCCAGCTCCTGTCCCGGAGCTGTCGCCAGCCTTGCTCTCTACCCGGCTCATGAGCGGGGACAACAACCCTTTGGTAGCAGGGACACTGCGAGGGTCTTCTGGAAGCTCTGATCCGAAAAGACACCAAGATGTGATGGCCTCGCAGGCTGGAGGGTTGCCGTGGCTCTGCTCTGTCCCCGAGGGCGCCAGCAGCGTGTCTAAGACACTGTCTAAGAGTCTGCTGTCCTTTTCCGGGGCTCTGGGATTGCTGCCTCCTGCCCCACGAGTGGCTTCAGCTCCAGAGAAGGCTCCCTCCACGTCCGACAGCGACTGCTGGTTCTGTGTCTTTTCTCCTGGGAGCTCCGGACCCTGGCCGGACCGAGGGAAGAGCAGCCTGTCGTTCAGGGAGATGGATATAGGCGAGCCTACAGACAATGCGTCCGACGGCTGGCTCCTCTGGAAGGGACAGGGGTCCAAGCGTCCAAGCAAGGGGGACCCGACGTGGGTGGGGGAGGGCGCGGCTCCCGACGCGTGGGGTGCCCGCGGATCCTTTGCCTGCAGCTCAGTCATGACGACCCGAGCTCCCCTTTTCTCCTCCCTGTCTCCAGGGAGGAGGGAAAAAGGAAGGAGGAGGGGGTGCTGGTGATATAGGGGCAGAAGGAGGGGGAAGTGGGTGTTGAATTGCAGGACCCGTGGGATCTCCACCTCCCTGTCGGGAGGGGCGGTGCTGGTCAGCTCCCGTCCTTACCCTCCACCCAGACTCAGAGGAAGGGTGGCAGTCGGGTGGCAGTCGCGCTGTCCCGGAGGTTGCTGAGGGTAGGAAGAAGCAGCTTGAGTAACTAGAGGAGTTCGTCAAAAGACTTTTCTGTGTTTGTCTGAGTGCTCACGCGTCCCGCACTGGAGTGGCCGGTGCTGTGAAAAGGGGTCCTGCTACCCGCGGACCTGTTCCCTTGGTAGAAACCCCGCATCTAGGAAGTCCTCCGCTAAAACCCTGGGGCTGCCTGCAGCCCATTCCAAGTCATTTTCCTGCAGCGGCAGCTTCTAACGCTCCCTGGGTTCTCTCCAGTACCAGCAGGCTCTGATGTCAGGTTTCTTAAGCCCGATGGAAGCAAGTTCTCTTTGGGCTTGTAGAATCCTCTCTTTCGCAAATACTAGGAAGCCTAACTGATAGTGACAGTCTAGACTAGCTCCATAGCTTTCTAGCAAGCCTCGCGCTCTAGGAAGGCCCTCCCAAAGCCCCTCCCTAGCCAATCACCAGCTAGATCCCAAACGCTGGAGTTGGCATTCCTGCCACCCACTAGTCCTTTCATTGGGAATATCAAGTGCTCTGGGAAGAAACCTCCTAAGCATATCAGATTTTATGCTATCAATTAAGTATGCTAGGCTCAGTGGGTAGAAAAAAATATCTTATCAAAAGCAAAATTGTAAGGATTTCAGGATTTGAAATTTGTAAAGATTCTATTTATCTTTTAAAATAAATGTATAGAAGATGATCCCAAATATTTTAACTTTTATTATTTCTATATGTCTCTGTGAGTGTACGCCACATTTTGCTCAGAGGCCAGAAAAGAGGGTGGGGGCCCTCAGAGGCAGAGTTACAGGTGTTTGTGTGCATCATAACTGGCTTGTCCTATTGCACCTCTGTGTTTTCATAAGGTTCCCTTCAGCCCTAACTAAATACCCTGCATCATATCTGAAGATCTCCAGTGGGGAGGCCAAACCGTATTTTCTCCTCTCAATGTTTCTACTCTTAGAATAATTTTCATTGAGCTTTAAAAATAAAACACTATTAAATTCATGAGAACATTGTGGAGGGGAGTGAGTTATGTGATATATTTCATACACAGTCATAACTCATACATATATAATAATTTCATGCTCAACCCAAGATTGGTGGACATCTCCACACTGTCTTAAATATGCCCTATTCAAAGCTGCGCTAGTTATTTGGAAAATTCCCTTGAGTGTGTCCAGGTCCTAGTTATGCTGATGCCTTGCAGTTTATTATCACTCAGGTCTAGAAGATACGTGCAAGACTCCAAAACTCCAGGGCAGGTGGGGCTGCTAGAGGCATGGAGCCTGAGGCCTGAATCACCAGGGAGGTACTACTTATGAGAAGTAAATCTCTATTGCATTGAACCACTGGGTTTGGGTGTTGACTATCCCAGCAATGAGTTATTGCTGACTAATTCAGATATGAGAGAATTAGGGAGGTAGAAGAGAATTCAAGGAAGCAGTTATTGTATGTCTGTATTTGTTATTGTATGTCTGTACAGTTATTGCCTGTATGTACAGCATCAAATGGTAAAATGGAGTGTGGGAACTGCAGGGGGCATTAGGGACAGCACATGGAATAAGTGTGGGAAGGAAAGAAATGAGGCTGGCAGGTGGGCCCTACACATGCATATGTATGTATGTATGTATGCATGTATGTGTGTATGCATGTATGTGTGTATGTATGTATGCATGTATGTGTGCATGCATGTGTGTGTGTATGTATGTATGTATGTATGTACAATGTATATGGGGAGCCTTGACTACAGACTAAGTGAGACGCAGAACTTCTGCCTCAAAAGTGCACTCATGCTCTTTAAAATCCCTTCATCATTTCTCATCTCTGCCTTGGGGTGTCACTGCCTACCCCATTAACCAGCAATCTGCATCTGTCATTGTGTGTTAGGGCTTCTAAAGAGCTCTGCCTGGTTTACTGTTGTGTTAAATTATTCTCTATGTCTTAGGTATAAGTGCTTTTAAGATTTGTATTAATAGGCCTTACTTTTTGGAATAATTGTATATTTATCGAGAATCTAGCAGAGAATAAAGAGTATGTGTGCATCCTCTGGGCAGCCTTCCGATACAGAATGCACGTGGCTGTTAATGCACGCAGGCTGCTGTGTGACCGCTGACTAGTGCCCAGGGCGTGTGCAGTTTTCCTTTAATCTCCATTTTCTTTCCCAAGATCCCACCAGGACACCTTGTTCCATTGTTGTAATGGCTTCCCAGGATCCTCTGAGCTATGATGGCTTCTCTTCTCTTGTATTTCATGACCTTGGTAGTCCTGGGAACTCTTCTAGGATGACATTCTCTAGGTAGTCCAGGCTCATGAGTTTGGCAAAGAAAGTCAATGTTGGCAAGTGCCGTTTTCACTACCTTGCATCAGGGTTCACAGTGAACAGGACTTAAAAGCTGTATTTGTAAGTCTGCGCGGGGGAGCACCCTTTACCCTCATTACTAATTTATTCTGTCTTCGGTATGTACCTATGGATACATTTTGTTCCTCACATTTCTTCAATTTTGAGGATTGAGGACTCTCTCGGCTATTCTTTGTGTCAGTTGACGTATTTCATTATTATGTGTGGCCAAGATGGGTGGGCATGGAGTGGAGTGCTCTGAACACTTTTTGGCTTTCTGATATTACTAGCTTCTCCAGACATGTTTTCCATACTATCTATACCTTCCTAAAATAAGCCATTTCTATGTATGTTCACTCTATTTGAAAAATATATAGTATTATAAACAGACTTTTATTACAGCTTATATAATGTGATCTATGTTAGATTTTATCTCTTCTTGATTTTTTTTGTATAATACTTTGATTTTCAACTCTATTATAGCATGTATCAACAATTTGCTCTCTGTTGCTAGGGAGAAATCCAATGAATGAATATACTGTGGTGTATTTGCCTATGCACCTGCTGATAAACAGTTGTATGATTTATAAGTTTTACTAGAAATTGCCTAACAAAATGTGTATACAAGTCTTGTATACATTTGTTTTCAGTTTTCTTGGATAAATGTTTAGAAATAAAATGGCTAGAAATATTCATGTGTTCTGTGGTCTGCTTATGATCTCCACGGAATTCACACATTGACTCTGTATTGCCAGTGTGACAATCCTTTGAGTTGAGGCTGTTGGGAGAGCAATATGCTGTGGCCAGCTGCCTAGTCCCTCTGACCCCATGGGGACACAGTGGGAAGTACCGTCTGTGAACCAGAGAGATTATTACCAGAAATTGGCTCTGCCACTTTGATGGCTAATATAGACTGATTAGTGCTATAAATTCCTGTTACATCTAAGCTACAGAGTGAGTGCACAGTGTTTTGTGAAAGCAAACCCAAGAACCAATATAATAGGAGTACACAGAACTGTCAACTCACCTCTCACAGTGGCTGTGCCATTTTCCATTCTCCTTGGGGTGCTAGAATTCTAATTACAATGTAACCTGAAAAACAGTTGATGAATATTTTTAATTCCAAAAAATATAAGAAGTGTGTAATGAGATCTGAGTCAGATTCTGGGTTTTCTTTCCCTATGTTTGTTTTCCATATATCTTCTTCCACATACCTCTGGATCTGATCACATTGTTTATTGTCTTTTAAAAAGTTATCTGCTCACAATGCTGAGACTAAGTGACAGATTTCCAGCATGGAATAGGGAGGGCCTCCTAATTCTCAGTCCTAGCTAGGGGCTGTTAGCAGTTGGCAGCTGCCAGGTAAAGGCCAGTCATTTGGGGTGGGTATATGTCCATTTACAGGTTGCTCATGATCCAGTGGGTGGCCTCACACTCACATACTTTTGGGCAGCACCAACTGAACTCACTGCATATAAAACCAAAGAAAAGACCATAAGGGAGGAGGGGAGCTTGTTGGAAGTAATTAGGGAGAGTAAGAGGGGTTTGAGAGGAAAGCTGGGATGAGTATGGATATGATCAAGTACATTGTATACATGCACAAACTTGTAGTGGGAGAAATAATATATTATTAAAGAAACATCTGCTTATAATTTTTAGTCCTTTGATATGTATGAGACTGGGAAATATTACCTCCAAGCACATTCATGTTTAAGCTCTCTTAACAGTGTCTATTGGACATTTCCTTGTTTCTAGTTGTGGTAGGAGGGCCCTGCCCACTCTAGAAGGTGCCATCCTTAGGCAGGTGAGCCTGACCTTTGTAAGAAACATAGATGAGCATGAGCCTGGAACAAGCCAGTAAGCAGCATTGGTCTGTGGTTTCTGATTCAGTCCCAGCCTTGATTAGGCTCAGTGATGGAGTACAACCCTTAAGATTTAACCCGCTCTTGGGTCAGTGTGTTATAACAGCAACAGAGGAGCACACTAGGACTATCATTAGAGTTGGGTCTTCTTGTAAGTATTTTTATGTGTCTTGTGCCTTGAGGTCATTCTGTTCTTCTGTCATTTTCTGTGGACTCCTAACACACCAAGTTTTCTGCAAGGCTTTGCTGCCAGTTTTGCTTTTGACAGCATTTGTGTAAACTTTTGAGGTAGTTTCTCTGTCTTCTGCCTTTCTTGAAAATTAATTTTCATTGTTATTTCATCCTTTTTATTCCCTTCCACATGATCTTTTGAACTAGTGGCATGATTCGTAGCCAATCTGAAACTACCATCTTGATGCGAGTTATAACATCATTTACAGCCTTTCTTTTCCTTATTATATGGCTAGTTATTTAAATGTATTAAGCCAGGCTTTACTTTTTGCCAAAGTAGATTAGTTAATATCTGTTAAGATGCTATAGGAGCATACCATTGAGAGGTTGAAATTGATGTCATACAAAGATAAAGCGAGAGAGAGAGAGAAGAGAGAGAGAGAGAGAGAGAGAGAGAGAGAGAGAAGGTTACTATCCGCAATCTAGGAAGCTAAGTCTCCTAATAACCCCCAGCCCAAGGACCATGACGCTGGATTTGTAACCTCTAAAAACTGTGAGAGACACAAAAACTGTGAGGAAAATCATCTGTTCAGAGGTATTTTGCTATAATAACCCAAGCAGTGCTCACTCTAGATTATAATCTGCTAATAATAATGAAATTGACAATAATCCAAGTCCATGTCTTCCTAAAAGAGAAGTAGAAGGATTCATTTTGAGTTGATAGGGACATTCCAGAAGGGAAAATGTAAACCTCCTCTTCAGCTATACTCTTATATCCTTGCATTGAGTAGATTTACAAATATTTGTTTCCATATAGCAATAAAACAGCTCATCATGTGTATGGTGATTTAGCATTTGTAGCAAATTGACATGGACAGAAATCCTGTGTACTCCACAAATCTGTCTGCTGAAATGTCCTTGTCAACGTGATGTCAACAGGAGGTTGAACTTGTGGGGACAGAGTTTTGTGAGTGGATTTACTGTTCTTGTAAGAGACCCAGGTGATCTCACTCCTCCTGGCCTGTGCATAAATAGTTCGGTGGTACCATCTGTGAACACAGGCCCTCAAAATGAAATTCCACTGTCTTGATCTTGTACTTGCTTCCATAAGCACAACAAATGAATTTCTGTGGTTTACATACACCTCTGTCTAGAGTACTTTATTATATAGTGGCCTGGATGGACTGAGATACCCTCCCTATTTATGCTGTTAGAAATGTCATCATAGTCACAGAGCCCTGTGCTATTGAGGTCTGGGCTGCAAGAAGAAGGAGGATGAGGAAGAAGAGGAGAGCAGGGAGGAAGAGGATGTGGGAAGAGGAAGGAAGGGGACCAATAGGACTAGGAAGAGGTTACCAATGGGTTTCTCCACTGTCTCTGAATGTTAAGAGTCAGTTTACTCGTTGGATCCTTAATCCATCACTAGAAGGCTTTTCCTAAATGTCTCTGTTTCTGTGTGAATTTATCCATCTGAAGATAAAGCAAGAACTTTTATCCAAACACAGAGCACATAGAGTATGGGCCTCCTCAACTGAATGTCACACATGTAGATCTATCTAGATATATGTATGTGTGCATATACATACTTCAAAGCAAGTCTCTAAATAGTGTCCTTTCTGAATTTATACCAGCGGTTTATATTACAGGTGTTTAGGAGGAAATCATGTCAAATGAATCAAAGAAACCATTTAAAACAAAGGCTGAAGTTTTCACTAAATTTGGTGTTTACAGATACTTTGTGATTTTGGTAATGCTGACTACATCAAATAAGGTGACCTGGCTTGGACATCACCAGGTAGAGAGCCGAAAGCAAGATGAGAATGTGTGGAAATGTGCCCTCCACTCCCCGTGTCTCCCTTGCAATTATCTAACTTTGAGCCCTGGTTTGTAGCTCTGGGTTCTTCCACAGCAGGAAAGACATATATGCAAAGGTCCTGTTCTAGATAATCAGAACAGAAGACATAGCCAAGCAACCAATGGGCACTTAACATCCAATCCACAGGGAAGGAAGGAGAATGAACGGAGGAGAGAAGATACTAATAACTGGAAGGTTTGATGTTATTGTTCTTGTAAGAAGAGAGACACTTGAAAATGTGTAGAGTAAAAGAAAGAGGGCCATGAAGATGAGATATTGGAAATATAAGAGGAAGGAAAATTAAACCCTGGCAGATACAGCAACAATAAGTCACAACCAATTCAGTGTAAACTGACTATCAGTTTACACTCTTAGGTTTTTACACACTCAGCCTTGTAAAACTCATCTAGGTTTCATACTCTCACGATTATCCTCATCCCAAGACAGTAAGAAGCCACAGTTTCCTTCTGATTGTAGCATGTAACTACCATGAGCAGTATTTTGTATTCTTCTGGCCTTCTTACTTCTCTTTCCCACCTACCTGGCATCTAGCAAAGCTGCCAGCCACAGTTTGCTGAGTACAAGCATGTGTTGACTCTGAGTAATTCTTCCCTTGCCTCCTTTACTTCCTCTTGAAGGTCCCCCTCTCTACTTTTGGTTGCAACTCAATCTTCACCCCACACCATCCAGGATTTTTGCCTGACAGGACCCTGCTTTCACTTGTTCATTCTTGAAGTTTCAAGTGGAACTTTTACTCAGTGACAGATACTCTGTCACTCTGCTGGGATGCACACACCATAATCCCTTCATTTCTGCTTTCTGACTGGCCTTACTTGAAAATTAACACATTATTTTCTAGCTTTGGCTACCATGATCTTTAGGCAGCCTTAGAGATGGAAGTGTTGGCAGAGAACTCCTTGATAGGGCTCACTGGAAACAGAAAGCATCTGGGGCTAGAACAGATTCCCATTTCCTGTTGAACTTAACTATGTGTACCATCCTAGCATCATATATTAACTTATTTTTTCCTGTGCCAAGTACAATCTCACTAGGCATCTGTTTTCTTCTACTATTAAATTTTGAAATAAAAATGAATAATTGCCAAAGCAAAGGAAGAAGAATAATGTGGTGCTAACCTCATCCCTCAGACAGCCTGTGTGTTTAACTGTACAGCATCCTATTTATGTAGAGGACTTTCACCTGGATGAGAAGATCAATGTCATCAAGTGACCAGGAGAAATAGCCAGTCATTGAAATGGTGCACAACACATTCTAGGAATGGCAAGATGGATCATCAAGTACAGGTACCTGCTACCAAGCTGGCAACTTAAGTTCAGTCCTTAGGAGCCACTTGGTGGAAAAAGAGAATTGACTCATGCAAACTACCCTGTGACCTCTACTCATGCTCTGTGATACACACATAACCACAGAGAGAGAGAGAGAGAGAGAGAGAGAGAGAGAGAGAGAGAGAGAGACAGACAGAGAGAGAGACAGAGAGAGACAGAGAGACAGAGAGAGAGACAGAGAGAGACAGAGAGAGACACAGAGAGAGAAAAACAGAGAGACAGAGAGAGAAATATAATAGATATAATAGTATAAAACGGTAGATTATTGAATCTACTTTTATATTTTTTGGTTGTGAGCCTAGCCTTTAATGGCTGAGCCATCCCTCCAGCCTTGAATCTACTTTTAAAAAGCATCAACTTGTTTGAAATGTTTTACATTGCTATGGATTTTAATTTATTGGTACAAATTTAAAGCTAATTTTTATACTGTATATATTTTTATTCTTGTTTAAGGTGTTATATTTATGCAACTCATTTAAAACCATAATGTATAATTAAGAAATATAGATTAATAATTAGTTATCTATGATAATCAAACTTATAGTCATGTTAGTTACATTTTCTAGGTATATGTAGATATATAGATATATTTCAATTAGGTGGATAATCTTCAAACACTTCAAAGATCTACAGAACATGGCATTTAAAATGTTTTCAGAATGTTTCTGGACATTGAGGCAGCACCAATCTACTCCAGAGAAGATGATGGACATTGAAGAAACTCCATATAGAGTTTGCTTTCTTTATGGCAAAAGTTAGCCATTTGGGCAAGAAATTGCTCTTGCCTGGACTGCTTGACAGTGTGTTGTATAAACTGGACATGCAGAACCCATGGGAAAATGAAGACTGAATTTTGCCAAAACAAGGCAAAATGGTCCTGAGGGTTCCTGCTTCACAGAGGAGACTGCCAGACATTCTACAGGACACAGGGGAAAGTGACCGAGAGACTGTAGACCTGTAGGCTGAAGATTAATACCTCAACATTGCAGAGGAACTTGTGTAGTTAGAGTTTTCCTGCCTGGCCCAGTCAGGACAAATCTCTCTTACCCGCCAGTCCCACAGTCGCTCAGACCCAACCAAGAAAGCACACAGAAACTTATATAGCTTATAAACTGTATGGCCGTGGCAGGCTGCTTGTTATCTACCTTTTCTATCTTAAATTAACCCATTTCTGTTAATCTATACTTTGCCACATGGCGTGTGGCTTACCAGTGTCTTTACATGTTGCTTCTCATGGCGGTGGCTGGTGGAGTCTCTCTCCAGCCTTCTACTTCCCAGAATCCTCTTCTCTCTTGTCCCGCCTATACTTCCTGCCTAGCCACTGGCCAAACAGCATTTTATTTGTACAGAGCGATATCCACAGCAAACTTGGGACTATCCAGGGAGCCAGATGCCTCTGTATTTTCTAGAACTTTGGAAGTTTCTTGCAATGTACTTCCTGTTTACTTAGGTAATATCCTTCTGAGATGTTTGATGGAGTTGAAGACTATATAGTTATAATTATAGCTTTCCTTAGTTGTGATAAAAGGTAAATTAGTTATAAAACTTTAGCCTCACAAAAATAGGATGGATGGTAGAATATTTTTTAATTTTGCTAAATATAGACTAGATATTGTAACTGTAATTCTTGCTTGATAACTGTTTTTTTATATGTAATTTTACCATGTTAAAGTTAAAACCTTTCTTTTTGATTAGGCAGAAAAGAGGAAGTGCTATGGGATGTCTTTCTGTATGTTGTGAGTATGTGTTGCTCTGATTGGTTAATAAATAAAGCTGCATTGGCCTATGGCAAGGCAGGATAAAGTTAGATGGTACATTCAAACTGAAGACAAGACAAAGAAGGGTGGAGTCAGAGGAGACACCAGCCTGCCACTGAAGGAGCAACTAGAGACTTATATGAATTTCCACTTTAAATTTCAAAACAATATAAAATATTTATGAACAATTTTAATTTTTATGTCAAATACATACAAGAGAGGACATCTGGGCTGTATTCAGAACTAAATTCAGAACTAATTAAAGATTTGAATATGAAAAAGTCAATAGCCTTGCCTTTCTAATGCCATACCTCTTATGTTAAGCACAGTTCCCGAGGATCTGGTTTTTCTTTTCTTCCTTCCATTTCCTCAACAATCTGGTCCCTTTATTAACCAAAGAATCTCAAGACTTTGAGATGAACAATGAGAAGTATGTTATAGAAAAACTCAGGGTGGAGCTTCAGAGTAAAGATATATAGAGAAGCCAAACTGCCCTTACTTGACTGCCAGAGTGGAAGACCTCTTTGACATGCAGCCACAAAATGCAGACCCCTCTGAGAAGCAGTTGGCAGAAATGAGACAGGAGAGGAGGATCAGCTTCCATGGGCTCTGTAGCAAAAGCGCCCTCAGGGCTTTGAGCCTTTTCTTCTGTGGCTTCCTTCTGCCAGTAGAAGTTGGCATCTGTAGAGAGGCATTTGTGATAAGAAATGTGATGGTATTTTCCACCCATAATGCTTGCTACATTGACTAAATTAGATTTTCATAATTGTGGATATTTTGGGGCAATTCACAGATTCCCATTTTTAAAAAGTAGCTAGTTTGTCCAAAAACTAGTAAATAATTCAAAATATCTGTTTAAATAATATATTGGGCATTGAAGTTGAAAGAAGGCAGGATTAATCTAAACTGTAACATTGTGTTTATACATCTACTTCAACTTATAATTTATTACTGATATGAGCACATTCTTCGCATTCACCCAGGTAATGGGAAGCACATGTACACTCATATACATAGCAAATTAGTAGAGGTGGGTTTTATAAAGAATTCTGCATGGTGTAGGAAAATCTGGAATACATTGATTAGGCAACACATTCTAAAGTGATGATGACCCAGAGTTAATGAAAAGTATACAGTACAGTTTATGCAGGACTTCAGTACTAGAGTCCTCATTGTCACTCTGTCCTTATCTTGGAAAAATGTCCCTCTAAAAATGAATTGTGTCAAATTGTTCACTATTGTCTCTGCTTAAGCATTCCAATAGGCACCTTCATTCACCTTCAATCAATTTCAATGGATTCATTTTATGTAAAAACTCTTAATATGACTCATTCAAACTAACTTAAATATGACTCATTCTTTTTTTTAATAATATTTTTATTAAAAAATTCTTTCCTTTTACATACCAACTCCTGTTCTCCCTTTGTCCCCTTCTCCCACTCCCCCCACCTATCACCATCCCACCCCATCCCCTCCTCAAAGAGGGTTAAGGGCTCTAAAAAGCCAGTTTGTGAACCCAGACTAAGTCCTGGTCCCATTGCCAGGGGACCCACAAACACATTAAACCATGCAACTTTCACCCATATTCAGAGGGCCTAGTTCGGTCCCATGCAGGCTCCCAAGCTGTCAGTCCAGAGTCCATGAGCTCCCACTAGCTGGGGTCAGCGATCTCTGTGGTTTTTCCCATTATGATTCTGACCCCACTTGCTCTTATAATCCTACCTCCATTTCTTCAGCTGAACTCCATGACCTTGGCTAAGTGCTTGGCTGTGGGTCTCTGCACATGCTTCCATCAGTCACTAGTTGTAGGTTCTATGATGACAATTAGAGTAGACATCAATCTGAGTACAGGGGAAGGTTAGTTCAAGCACCCTTTCCACCATTGCTATGAGTCTTAGCTGGAGATAGTCTTGTGAGTTCCTGGGGTTTTCCCTAGCTGCAGATTTCTCCCCATCCCCTTAATGGTACACTCTGTCAAGATATCTCTTTCATTGCTCTCCCTCCGCATTGCTCTCCCAAGTCGGCCATCTCAAGCCCTCATGTTCCCACCTCCTATCCACTCCCCTCTATTCCCCACTCCCAGTTTACCCAGGAGATCTTAACCCTTTACCCTTCCTGGGGACATCCATGTGTGTCTCTCTTAGTGTCATCCTCTTTACCTAGCTTCTCTGGGGTTGTAGATTGTAGCCTGGTTATCCTTTGCTTTGAGTCTTATATTCACTTATGAATGAGTACATAACATGTTTGTCTTTCTGGGTCTGTGTTACCTCACTCAGAATGATTTTTTTTCTAGTTCCATCCATTTGCCTACAAATTTCATAATGACTTTGTTTTTTACCATTGCATAATACTCCATTATGTAAATGTACCACATTTTAAAAAATCCATTCTTCAGTTGAAGGGCATCTAGGTTGATTCTAGGTTCTGGCTATTATGAATAATGCTGCTTTGAACATAGTTGAGCAAATGTCTTTGTGGTGTGTGAAGGGGAAAAATCAGTAGCCCTCTTGAACATTTCACTCCCCATCTAAAGGTATATGCTGATTTATAAATGAACCCAGAAGGACTAGCACTTTAGAGATGACCAGAGATTGAACTCACGTGAAAATAGAACTGGAACAACAAATCTATATATCCTGGACTTGGCAAAAGAGGATGGACTCAGCTGACCAGAGATTGAACTCATGTGAAAATAGGACTGGAACAATAAATCTGAATGTATATATATCCTGGACTCCGCAAAACAGGATATAGGGGGTAAAAAATTTATGTCTCTGTAGATACCCTGCATCCTGTCAGCCATTAGTAATGTCACGCTTATAGTTCAGCCAGTAACTTCAAAGAACTACCTCACCCCTAACCCCGTCGTCCAATCCTGAGATATGTAACCCACTGCATTTAAACTTTTCCTATATAACCCACTTGTAATGATTGCCCAGGGCTTCCTCCCTGATTCGCTGTAAAGATATGTTGGACGAAGTCCCTGCCCAGGCTTGAATAAAGAAAACTATTGTTTTTGTATATGAAGTTGGCTCCTTGGTGTTCTTGTTGGGGGGAACTCACTGGGCATAACAGTGTGGTTGAGCATCTTTTGGGTGTATGCCCAAGAGTGATATTGCTGGGTCTTGAGGTAGGTTGATTTCAAATTTTCTGAGAAACCACCATACTGATTTCCAATGTGGCTGTACATGTTTGCATTCCCACCATCAGCGGAGGAGTGTTCCCCTTTCTCCACATCCTTTCCAACATGAGCTCTCACCAGTGATTTGATCTTAGCCATTCTGACATGTGTAAGATGGTATCTTATAGTCATTTTGGTCTGCATTTCCCTGATGGCTAATGATGTTGAACATTTCCTTAAATGTTTTCAGCCATTTGAGAGTCTTCTGTTGAAAATTCTCTGTTTAGCTCTGTAGCCCTTTTTAAATTGGATTATTTGATATTTTGCTGTCTAGTTTCTTGAGTTCTTTATATATATTGGAGATCAGCCCTCTTTCAGATGTGGGGTTGGTGAAGATCTTTTCCCATTCTGTAGGCTGCCTTTTTGTCTTATTTGTCCTTCACCTTACAGAAGCTTCTCAGTTTCAGGAGGTCCCATTTATTAATTATTGCTCTCAGTGTCTGTGCTACTGGTGTTATATTTGGGAAGTGGTCTCCTGTACCAGTACTCTCAAGGCTACTTCCTATTTTCTCTTCTATGAGGTTCAGTGTAACTGAATTTATGTTGAGGTTTCTGATCTGTTTGGACTTGAGTTTTGTGCATGGTGACAGATATGTATCTATTTATATTCTTCTACATGTAGATATCCAGTTATGCCAGCACCATTTGTTGAAGATGCTTTCCTTTTTCCTTGTATAATTTTGGCTTCTTTGTCAAAAATCAGATGTTCATAGGTGTGTGGATTAATGTCAGGGTCTTCGATTTGACTCTATTGATCAATGTGTCTATTTTTATGCCAATATCAAACTGTTTTTATTACTATAGCTCTATAGTAGAGCTTGAAGTCAGGGATGGTGGTGCCTCCAGAAGTTGATTTGTTGTATAGGACTGTTTTGACTATTCTGGGTTTTTTGTTTTTCCATATGAAGTTGAGTATTGTTCTTTCAAGATCTGTGAAGAATTGCATTGGGATTTTGATGGGGATTGCATTGAATCTGTAGATTGCTTTTGGTAATACTGCCATTTTTACTGTGTTGATCCAACCTATCCAAAAACATTGGAGGTCTTTCCATTTTCTGATATCTTCTTCAATTTCTTTCTTCAAAGACTTAAAGTTCTTGTCGTACAGGTCTTTCACTTGTTTAGTTAGAATTACCTGAAGATATTTCATATTATTTATGGTTATTGTAAAAGGTGATGTTTCTCTGATTTCTTTCTCAGCCCATTTATCATTTGTATATAGGAGGACTACTGGTTTTGAGTTAATTTTGTACCCTGCCACATTACTGAAGGTGTTTATCAGTTGTAGGAGTTCCTTGGTAGAATTTTTGGGGTCCACTTACCTATACTATCATATCATCTGCTAATAGTAAAAGTTTGACTTCTTCCTTTCCAATTTGTATCCCCTTGATTTCCTTTTGTTGTCTTATTGCTCTAGCTAGAACTTTGAGTACTATATATTGAACAGGTATGAAGAGATTGGAGATCCTTGTCTTGTTCCTGATTTTAGTGGCATTGTTTTTGAGTTTCTCTCCATTTAGTTTGATGTTGGCTGTTGGCTGTTGGCTTGCTGTATTATGCCTTTATTATGTTTAGGTATGTCCTTTGTATCCCTGATGTCTCCAAGACCTTTATCATGAAGGGCTGTTGGATTTTGTCAAAGGCTTTTTCAGCATCTAATGAGATGATCATGTGTTTTTTTTTCTTTCAGTTTGTTTATATGGATTCCATTGACAGATTTTTCCTGCATCTCTGGAATGAAGCCTACTTGGATGATTTTTTGTTGTTGTTGTTTTTTTTTTTTTTTTTTTTTTTTTTGATGTGTTGTTGAATTTGGTTTCCTAGTATGTTTTAGAGAATTTTAGCATCATTGTTCATGAGGGAGATTGGTCTATAATTCTCTTTACTAGTTGCATCTTTATGTGGTTTGGGTATCAGGGTAACTGTAGCATCATTAAAAGAACTTGGTAATGTTTCTTCTGTTTCTCTTGTGTAGAACAATTTGAAGAGTATTGGTATCAGCTCTTCTTTGAAATCCTGGTAGAATTCTGCACTGAAATCATCTGGCTCTAGGCTTTTTTTGGTTGTGAGATTTTTGGCAACTGCTTCTATTTCCTTAGGGCTTACTGGTCTATTTAAATTGTTTATCTGATCTTGATTTAATTTTGGTATGTGGTACCTATCCAAAAAATTATCCATTTCTTTTACATTTTTCAATTTTCAAAGTTTGACCTAATGATTCTCTGGATTTTCTTAGTGTCTGTTATTATGCCCCCCTTTTTGTTTCTGACTTTGTTAATTTGTATATTCTCTCTCTGCTTTTTGGTTAGTTTGGATAAGGATTTGCCTATCTTGTTGATTTTATCAAAGAGCCAACTCTTTGTTTTATTGATTCTTTGTATTATTCTCTTTGCTTCTATTTTATTGATTTCAGCTCTCATTTTGATTATTTCCTGTTGTCTACTCTTCCTGGGTGAGTTTGCTTCTTTTTGTTCTAGAGTTTTCAGGTGTGCTGCTAAGTTCCTAGTCTGTGATTTCTCCAACTTCTTTATGTAAGCACTTAGTGCTACAAACTTTCCTCTTAACACTGCTTTCACAGTCTCCCATAAGTTTGGGTATGTTGTGCATTCCATTCATTTTCATTGAATTTTAGGAATTCTTTAATTTCTTTCTTTATTTCTTCCTTGACCCAGTGGTGATTCAGTTGAACACTGTTCACTTTCCATGAGTTTGTAGCTTTCTGCAGTTTGTGTTGTTGAATTCTAACTTTAAGCCATGGTGGTCAATAAGATAACAGGGGGCTATTCCATTTTTTTTTGTATCTGGTGAGATTTGTTTTGTTATTGAGTATGTGGTCAATTTTGGAGAAGGTTCCATGGGATGCTAAAAAGAATGTATAATCTTTTGTGTTTGGGTGGAATGTTCTATAGATATCTATTAAATCCATTTGAGTCATAACAACTATCAGTTCCCTTATTTCTCTGTTAGGTTTCTGTCTGGCAGACTTGTCCAGTGGAGAGAGTCAAGTGTTGAAGTCTCTCACTTCAGTGTGTGGTGTTTGATGTGTAATTTAAGCTTTAGTAACATTTCTTTTACAAATATAGGTGCCCTTGTATTTGGGGCATAAATGTTCAGAATTGAGACTTCATCTTGATGGTATTTTCCTGTGATGAACATGAAATGCCCTTTTTCATCTCTTTAGATTGATTTTAGTTTGATGTCTATTTTGTTAGATATTAAGATAGCTATACCAACTTGTTTCTTAGGTCCATTTGATTGGAAAAAATTTGCAATCCTTTACTCTGAGGTAATGTTTGTCTTTGAGGTTAAGGTGTGTTTCTTGTATACAGCAGAAGGATAGATCCTGTTTTCATATCCATTCTGTTAGCCTGAGTCTTTTTATAGGTGAATTGACTCCATTGATATTAAGGGATATTAGTGACCAGTGATTGTTAATTCCTGTTGTTTTTTTTGTGGTAGTGTGTGTGTGTGTGTGTGTGTGTCTTCTCCTTCTTTGGGATTTGCTAGTGTGAGGTCTATCTATTGTCTGTGTTTTAATGGTTGCAGCTAACTTCCTTGGGTTGCACTTTTCCTTCTAGCACTTTCTATAGGGTTGGACTTATGAATATATAATGTTTAATTCTGGTTTTTCATGGAATGTTTTGTTGTCTCCATCTACTGTGATTGAAAGCTTTGCTGGGTATAGCAGTCTGGGCTGGCATCCGTGGTCTCTCAGGATCTGTATGTCTGTCCAGGACCTTCTGACTTTCAGAGTTTCCATTGAGAAGTTGGGTGTAATTCGGATAGGTCTAGCTTTATATGTTACTTGACCTTTTTCTTTTTCTGCTCTTAATATTCTTTCTTTATTCTGTATGTTTAGTGTCTTAACTATTATGTGGTGAGGGAACTTTTTTTGTGGTCCAGTCTATTTGGTGTTCTGTAAACTTCTTGTACCTTCATAGGCATGTCTTTCTTTAGGTTGGGAAGTTTTCTTCTGTAATTTTGCTGAATATATGTTCTGCACCTTTGAACTAGAATTCTTATCTTTATTCTATCCCTATTATTCTTAGGTTTGGTCTTTTCATGGTGTTCCAGATTTCCTGAATGTTTTATGTTAAAAATTTCCTGGATTTAACATTTTCTTTGACGAATGAATCTATTTCTTCTTCATATCTGCAATGCCTGAGATTCTCTCTTTCATTATTTGTATTCTGTTGGTTATGCTTGCCTCTGTAGTTTCTGTTCATTTACTCAGATTTTTCTTTTCCTTAATTCCCTCCATTTGTGTTTTCTTTTTCTCTCTCTCTTCCTTCCTTCCTTCCTTCCTTCCTTCCTTCCTTCCTTCCTTTCTTTCTTTCTTTCTTTTCTTTTTTTAGCTTATCAAACCTAGGCCTTGTGCTTGCTAGGACAGTGCTCTACCACTGAGCTAAATCCCCAATCCAGCTTGTGTTTTCTTTATTGCTTCTATTTCAACTTTAAAGTCTTGAACTATTTCCTTCACCTCTTTGATTGTTTTTTCTTGGGTTTTTTGAATTTCTTTAAGAGATTTATTGATTTCCTTCAATTTTTTGTCTTTTCTTTCATTTCTTTAAAAGAATCTTTAATTTCCTTTTTGAGGGCCCTTATCATCCTAATAAAGTTGTTTTTAAGGTCATTATCTTCTGGATCATCTGCTTTGGGATGTTCAGGTCTTGCTGTTGTAGGATCACTAGGTTCTGGTGGTGCCATACTACCCTTTATGTTGTTTAAAGTGCTCTTACACTGTGGTCTATCCATTTCTTCCTTTAATCCAAACAGGTGGAGTTCCAGTTCACTCTTCTTCCAATGGGTGCAGGTGGGGCCTGCTTGATCTTCTCAATCAGTCCAGGAGTGGGCATATGGTTCCAGTGGTCACTTGTGTGGCAGAGGATGGTTGGCTTAGTTTGGCAGGGGAAGGGGGCAGCTGCCCAGTCTCTGTGGCTCCAGATGATGGGGGAGTGGCACAGAATGTGGCCCAGGGCCTAGGGGCAAGAGAAATGGGCTGACCAGTCCAGAGATCTAGGCCTTGTCTGTTCTAATTGGTGAAGGGTGGGCATATGGCTCCTCTGGTCACTGGTCAACTCATTCTTGTTTTAGAGATATGCTTTATTTTTCTTTTTCCTAATGGATTCTGTTCTAGTCTTTAAATCCATGTGACCTTCAGACCATCAGGAAAATGCTATTGCTACAAACAAGTCACCAGTTTCTAGGGGTTCTCCAGCTAAACTTCACTTTTACTGGAAGTTCATTAATGGTGGACAGTATCCCTCAGGGGCTTTCTGTACAGAGTCTCCTTGTACCTTGGGACTCATTTTCCTACAGGGCCCAAGTTCTCTGGACTTAGGCTCCAGATGAGGAAAAGGGACACTTCTACATGGATCAATCCTGCAAATAGAGTTTATCCTTTATGCTCACTTTACACCATGCAGAGTTTAGCTTCCTGGACATACTAAACTGTAGTGCAGGCTGGGAAAAGTGGTATAGTTAAGCCTCTAAGAAAATTACTTTGTAAGTTTGATAGACATCTTATAAATGCCCATGACACTGTGCTTTCCCTTTCTTTTAAGAATAGTTTTTCATTTCTTTTAATTTAGCAGTGTATTAAATCAACAGATACTTAATGAATGCACATGACATGCTATGTCAAAGCCTGTGTCATGGGCAATTGTGAAGCATGGGTGAGTATTTCCTATCTAAGGTATGTTTGACATCATGCTTCTTGAATGTGCCTCACAGAGGGACTTTTGATTTCTTCTCCCCATCCCTATCAAGGGACCCTCAAAAACACTCTCTATAAAATACCTCCTGGCAGATCATGATTGTCAGAGAGCCCCACTATCCACAACTGTTGTCTGGGAAGGCAGATTTCTGCAAAGATGAGTTTTGGGTGAGATCACTTGATATCTGGATGTGAAGTCACCCCATCACTGATGGTGGGTAGAATACTTTCCTGGGTGTGTGTGTGGCAGTGATCTACTAGTTAAGATTCCTGCTCAAGGGAAGTCAGGCTTGTAAATTTGTAGAAGGGAAAAGGAAGTTATTTCTGCATTCCAAGAATTTGTAAAAAAAAAAAAAAAAAAAAAAGGAAGAAAAGAAAAAAAAAGAAAGACAGAAAAAAGGAATTACAAGAGCATTACAATGAAATGACTCTTGTCAAGCTCCTTCAACATGTGGGTACTCTAGAAAAATGAGAAAAGAATAAGACCAATTTACAGTCAGTTGAAATCCAGCTGTATAGCATAAAGAGGTCTTAATTGCTGAAAGAGGCAGGTCAAAGGAAGCTTAATCAGACATAGAACTTAACCTTGCCCCACATTTTGAAGAAGGAACTTCAAAGACTGATATGAAAGAATATGACATATGCAATGTGTACACGTGAATTACAGCAATAGAAAGTTCCAATTCTGAAGTATGACCTGATGATTCTCTGGATTTCCTCATTGTCTGTTGTTATGTCCCCCTTTTCATTTCTGATTTTTGTTAATTTGGATGCTCTCTCTCTGTCTTTTGGTTAGTTTGGATAAGGGCTTGTCTATCTTGTTGATCTTCTCAAAGAACTAACTCTTTGTTTCATTAATCCTTTGTATTGTTCTTTTTATTTCTATTTTATTGATTTCAGCTCTCAATTTGATAATTTCCTGGAATCTGTTCCTCCTGGGAGACTTTGCTTCTTCCTGTTCAAGAGCTTTCAGGTGTGCTGTCAAGTCACTAGCGTGAGATTTCTCCAGCTTCTTTATGTGGGCATTTAGTGCTATGCATTTCCCTCTTAGCACTGCTTTCATAGTGTCCCATAAGTTTGGGTATGTGGTGTATTCATTTTCATTGATCTCTAGGAAGTCTTTACTTTCTTTATTTCTTCCTTAACCCATTGGAGTCCAATTGATGAAAAAGAGGAGGGACTGTAAGAGTGTGAATTGTTGAGACCAAGATTGGAGAGGCAATATAGCCTCTCCAATAGCCAAATAGCCAAACAAATGGAAACACATGAATTATGAACCAAAGGCTGTGGAGTCCCCACTGGATCAGGCCTTCTGAATAAGTGAGACAATTGAATACCTTGAACTGTTTGGGAGGCACCAGGCTATGGGACTGGGACCTGTCCTTAGTGCATGAGCTGGCTGTTTAGAACCTTGGGCTTACACAGGGACACTTTGCTCAGCCTGGAAGGAGGGACTGGACCTGCCTGTACTGAATCCACCAGGTTTAAATGAATCCCCAGGGGAGTCTTGGCCCTGGAGGAGATGGGAATGGAGGGGAGGGGATGGGGGGAAAGGTGGGGGTGGGGGCAGGAGGGGGGAGGACAGGGGAACCCATGGCTGATGTGTAAAATTAAAACGCAAATATAATAATTTTTAAAAAGGAAAAAAAGAAATAAAAAAAATAAACTTGCTTGGCATAAGTCATCTGCTTATGCATGACCTCCTTGTACTAGAAAAAAAAAAGTTTCAATTCCCTAAACTTCCATGAACCTCCAAGCTCACAGGATTGGGATCTAGGGGAGGTATTGGTGCTGTCTGTCTCACTGTTGTATGCTTCATACTGCATTTATATAAAATGCAACGTACATTCTATGTTGCCATGAACAACACTGCACTTTTTCAGAAAGCTGTTGCCCACTCACAACACACAAAGCCACTGACTATGACGTGAGGAAGGTTTATGGAGACAGCATCACTGTGCCCATATGCAACTAAACCAGCACACATTGTACCAAAGTGTCTTCCTTCCTTCCTTCCTTCCTTCCTTCCTTCCTTCCTTTCTTTCTTTCTTTCTTTTTTCTTTTTTTAAAAAATTATTTATTGTTTTATTTATTTACTTTATGTGGACTGGTGTTTCTGCTTGCATGTGTGTCTATGTGAGGGTGCAGATCCCTGGAACAGGAGTTATAGACAGTTGTGAGCTTCCATGTGGTTGCTGGGAACTTAATCCAGGTCCCCTGGAAGAGCAGCCAGTGCTCTTAACTGCTGAGCCATCCCTCCAGTGTGTCCCCAAAGTGTCTTTCTAAGACATGCTGCAGTAGACTTTACTACAAAAGCCATGCTACAAACATGGTGGGAGCATCAGATCCTGATGTGAAAGATCACCAGGGTATTGCAAGAATTATGAAGATAAAAAACAAGGAAAGTTGATGCCTTCTAAGGAGCACCATTGATTAGACCTTAAAGTGGGAGAAAGTGGAGCAATTACATGATAAAAATCAAAGCAATGACTCTAAGGAAACTTGATGAACTGCATTGCGAAGATATCGATTTCAAATAAGCAAGATAATTCACAACACAACTAAGAAACTTGGCTGTGAGATAGAACTCATGGAAAACATCCAAACTGAAGTCCTGAAATGGAAGAACTCAACTGATAAGATTAAAAAACAGGGCCCAGGAACTTAAGTACAGAGCAAGAGTGGAAGAGAGAATTCCTAAACTTGGAAGTAACCTCTTAAAATAAGTCAGTTGCACAAAATGCAAAAAAAAAAAAAAAAAAAGGAAAATGAAGCCTTCAATCTTATGTGATACATTAAGCAAATATTTTCATTATGGGTAGTCCAGAACAGGAAAAAAAGGCATACACATTTATAAAATAGCTTAGTTAATGAAATAGCCCCAAACTTCCCATCATATGAGAAAGATGTGGACCTCTTGATCTACCAGGCTCAGAAGACTTCAGGAGACATGACTGAAAATAAAAACAGAGCTTGTGTAAGTAAAAAAGATACATCAAATCGTCCAAAGTCTAAGACAGAGAAAGAGTGCTAAACACAGGGAAAATGACAAGTCACGCTTACAAAACTCCCCCTGAAGCCAAAGCATAATTTTCAGGAGATAACAGGATGGGAAAAGAACAAGAATGGAGAAAATCTTAGCAGCCCAGGGGCTGAATTCAGCAAAGCCTTCCTTCAGCAATAAAGCAGACATTCTTCTCAAGATGAGCAGATTGAGGCATTCATTCCTGTTGGACCAGTCTTAAGATATTTGAGGGAGCCCTGTATTCAGAAGCAAGAAGACACTACCCAGCACAAATGTGTACAGTGTGCTAGAAAACAGACATGCAGAAGACAAAAAGGAAGCAAACATTAGCCCAGAATGCCACTAAACCACGGTGACAACCAAGAGAAGAGAGGAGTGAGGGAACATAAAAAGCACAGCTAGAAATCAGCAAATTGCAGGATATAAAAAATAACCTTGAATATAAACAGAATGTCCTCATCAAAAAGTGTAGGCTGAGTGAATTAATGACATAAACTTCTCTCTCTCTCTCTTTCTTTCTTTCTCTCTCTCTCTCTCTCTGTCTCTCTCTCTCATCACACACAAAAATCAACTCAAAATGAGCCAAAGACCTACATACAAGATACATAATCATGAAGCTACCTTGAAGAAGTTATATTCTTTATGATCAATATGGGAAATAATTTTAGCAAAGATTCATAAAGTATACATCAGCCCATGAAGTTGTGATATAATTTAAGAAACAACCAATCAACAGTGTCAAGAGGTAGATAACCAAGTGGGAAAAGATGTATACAAATTATGACACTTGACAAGGGATTAATATTTTCATCTAATAATTTCTTGAAAATTATTTTTCTGACATAACCACAGACACCCAACAATGTGATTCTATGTACTTGTTGATAGCCACTGTAGAATATTTTTCCATCTCATGTCTTCAATTTTAGTTACATAGATTCATTTGAAGAGTGTGCTTATTACACTTTGAATACTCAGTGGGAATCTCTAAAAATATCCACACCAGGCAGATATTTTCTTGGTAAGGCGTATCTTTTTATATGTTCATAAAAGTTTTTTCACTTTCCATCTGTTGTGCACACTATAAACTTGGCTGGCACAAAACTCATCTGTGTTAAGGCCAACAGAACTGTGCCATGTCTGCCTTTGCCTGTTTTTAAAAACACAGCTCATGTCCACATGGCTACATTTGCTCTTATTCCAAAAGTACGGGCTATAATTTGTCTACATTGTTTCTATGCTGTTAGTAAAAAGTTGATGCATTTTTTAAGCATTTAAAAATTTTGATTGAGAATTTTATATGTGTACTGTATTTACATCATTTCCACCTCTCTCTCTCTCCCCTACAACTTCTCCTGTGACCCCCTCAAGTTCATGCCTCTGTAATTATTGTACACACACACACACACACACACACAAACACAAACACACACACAGGTATTTACAAATGCAGCAGCTTATTGCTTCTATTTAACATTACTTGTATGTGTATTTGTTTAGGGCTGACCGCTTATGAAGTTGATATTTATATAAAGGAAGGCATTTTCCTGACTAGAGTAGTTCTAACACCAATCACCATAATTATATTTAAGTTAAAATTAAACACTCTTCTAAAATGTGATCTGTCAGATCCCCACATCCCCCCTCAATAAGCATGGCTTGATTAAATGAGAGCCTTGGCATAACTTAATCTCATAAACGTCAGAGACTTGACATTTGGCCATGAAACAATGCTATCATTTCTAGGCCATGTTTTGTGTTTGTTTTTAAGTTCCTATTTCCTCTGTTAGTAATCTGGAAAACTTAGTTTGTTGATGCAATAAGTGGCTATGCATTGATCGTGCAGTCATAGCTTTCTGATGACTGCACCACATGTTAGCTAATATGCTATCATTTTCCATGACCTTACAGAGACTTTTTTATGCTTACAATATTCTAAGAACTGAGATTTACCACTTTCCTTCTGCCAGTTTGCTGTTTCACAGGGCTTGAATCTCTGAGGCAGTTCATGATGATTTCAGCATCCTGAGGCTTTGCTATGCACACACACATGGGTACATATATGTCATGGCCTGTGCATGAAAATCAGGAGACAAATTTTTGGAGTCTCAGAGATTGAACTCAGGTAGCCAATCTTGGCAAAAAGCACCTCTACCTACTGAGTAGTCTTGCAGTCCAAGATATATGCAAGAATATTGAATAAAAATTTCCAGTCTATATTTCAGAGCACTTTAGTGATAAGCTGCTACACATCATTCTGTTCCATCATTTTCTATGGATCTACATGACTTCCTTGTTCTCAATCACTCTCTTTTTCCTTTAGTGTCTGCACTTTGTTCTCTTTCCACAGCTTAGTCATCCCAGGACTTTCCATTTTAATCACTCCTGTTATGCTCATATATGTATTGTCTCTTATCCATACTGTTCAGATCACTTCTAACAATTTTAAAAATTATAAACACAACAAATTACTCACTTGAACTATAAGCATGATGATGCTACATGAAGCTTCTTTTGCATTGAGTAGTGTGGCTAACTACATGAACCTCACTTACTCGTTCAACAATTATTCACTAAGTTGCTTCCATGTGCCATGCACTCTTCTATCTATGGAACAGGCAGAGGTGGGCAAGTGAAGTGCATCATTGAATAGACACAGTAATAACTCAGCCTCCAAAGTCTTAATCCAAAAGGTTTTCAGGACTATTTGACAGATCATTTAAATTCTAAAGATGTGTCTTTACTCTCTTATTTGTATACAGATGCAAAAGGAATGGGTTACACTTCAGCTTTTTGTATTAAAGTCTTATTTTTTATTTTATGAGTATTTGTCTATATGTATGTATGCTCACCATGTGCATACCTGGTGCCTGAGAAGGTAGAAGACAGCATCAGATCCCCTAGAACTAGAGTCACAGACAATTGCAAGCCAACATGTGGGTACTGGAAAAAGAACCTGGGTCCTCTGCAAGGAGCAGGAAGTGTTCTTAACTGTTGAATCATCTCTCCAACCCCTAAAGTTCAATTCTTGATGGATCTAGTGGGAAAACACAATACTTTACATGTAGGAGGCAGGTACTAGTGCCATTCTCACTTAATACATGAAGTAACTGGCAGAGAGCCAGTTTGACATCACACTCCAACAGGGAAGCTAGGACCAAAGCTCTCACTAACTCTGCATCTTAGCTGTTAGTGGAAACTGATGTGGATTGGCCTGGATTTGAATTAGATGCTGAAGTACTTGAGAGAGCATGAACACCAAGCAGAGGGGTCAGTAGAAGACATTAGAAGATGGCATAATAAATGAAGAAAGATTGATATAACAGAAGTGAAGTGCAAAGAAAGGGTAGCTGATAAAAGGAGGACAAGAAGAGGGTGGGCTGCCTGGACTGAGCTGCAAAAGAAACTGGGTGGAAAACAAGTAGAGATCATAAGGTTAGAGCTTATTTAGCATGAAGAGGTAAACACATAAATGACACATTAAAAGACTGCAGGGGCAGCAGGGATCTTTCATCACTTGAGAGTGTTTGCTGCTCTTGCAGAGGACCTGGGTTCAGTTCCTAGAACCCACCTGGAGCAGTTCACAATCGCCTGGAGCCGGAGAGCTGCAGGGCATCTGATACACTCTTTGACTCTGGGTACTGTGCTCACATGCACATAACCTTGTTCAGATATACACAGATATACATAATTAAGAATAAAGCAAGCCTTCAGGAAAATGAGAGTTGGCTTGGAATGCTTGTCAAGTAATGATCAGGCAAAGTTTGAAGAGAAGGATACAGCTCCAGTGCAAGAGAGAACACTGGGCAGCAGCAGTGGAGTGAGTGACTATAGACCCCAGACTGAAGGGACAAGAGAGCAGGACACTTTCTGGATGGGCCTACATACAGGAAGGAATGCATTCAGTGTGACTGCTGCATAGACAGAAATTTCACATACAATGTCATCTTGGTGGAAGTGTCTCTAAAACTCTGGACCTAAAATCTAGGATCTAAGAGCTTTAAAGTGACACAACCACACACCACATTCATCCTGAGATCAAAACATCCAAAAATTCAAGGCTACTCTTCTCCTTTTTCCTCCTCCTCCTCCATCATCATCATCATCATCATCATCATCATCATCATCATCATTATTATCATTATCATCATCATCATCATCATCATCATCATCATCATCATCATCAATTATTGTGTGTGTGCATGTGTACCTAGCTGGGGAGTTGTGAGTTGCCTGACATGGACTATGTGTAACAAACTCAGGTTTCCTTTAACAACAGCGCATCCCCTTTACTACTGAGCCATCTATCCGGTCCTAAACTGTACAAAACTCAGAAAATTAAAAAACATTATTTTTGTGAAGTCTTTTGTAAGTGTGATGAAGGTTGCAACAGTTAAATAATGTTTAAGATACCACGGTTTCAGCTTAGGAGAACTACTATGACACAGGTCAGAAGTGAAGCCAGCATATACTGATGACTCTGTTTAAGGCTTGAGTTTCCTAATATGCCAAGAGCTTCCATAACCTAAGACCATGAAATCATAGCAGGATGGAGGAAGGGACTGTGTTCATCTTCACAGAGGTAAAATAGATTTCAATGTAAGAAACACGGTCAGCATCATTCCTGGGAAGTGACAACCTAATCCACAATCAGATACCCTATTCTCAGATGCCCTATTCAGCAGATTGAAATATTTGATAACTAACTGTTATCAAAGGTATGAAAAGAGACTTTCTATGGTGAAAGTATAAATTCTTCTCGTTTTGAACTACTGAGGCATCATGCTCCCTTTGACTTAGCAATGGAGTTCTGGGAATCTGCCCAACAGATGGGATTGTGGGTATTCAAATGACAGAAGAGGCTAAACACACACACTTTGAAACTGCTTGTAGCTATCAAGTATTGCAACCAAAGCAGTGAAATTAATGCATTTCAGAAATCAATTATTACACACTGGAATGTTCTTCAACACATAAACCATAGAGAATGAGGAAGCAAATAAAAAAAAAACAGGGAAAAACTATGGATGTGTAGTGCATTGTCATGTGAATAAATATTGAAACTATGTAATTGTGTGCATGCTTATTATTTTAATTTTCACCTTCATTTATTTATTTATATTTACTTATTTGGGGGGCACATACATGCCACACACACCCCTCCACACACACATAAACACACACCACACACACACCAAACACACACCACACACACACACACACCACACACACACCACACACACACCAAACACACACCACACACATACACAACACACACACACACCACACATACCACACACACACACACCACACACACACACACACACACACACACACACACACACACACACACCACACACCACAGACACCACATACACACACACACACACACACACACCACACACACACACACAAACACACACCACAGACACCACACACACACACACACACACACACACATCGTGGAGGCCAGAAGGAAACATGGAAGAGTTGGCTCTTTGCCTCCACAAGCTAGGTTCTGAGGATCGTTCTCATGTGCCCAGGCGTGGCAGCAAGTGCCTTTTCCTGCTATGTCATCTCATCAGCTGATGTGTTTCTTATAAAATAGTAAAAATATGTACATAAACATTTTGACAGGTTTCCTTAATTAGGTCAGCATTTCTGGGAGGTACTAGGGACATCTAGTCATTCTGTACTCTTGCCACAGTCTTTTCATGTTGTCAGAGCATGGTTGTTGAATGAAGCTATGTAAGGAGAATGTTTGAGAACTTGTGAGAAAATTCCAAAGAAATGAGACAGAAATATTGTAAGCTCTGTTTCTCCATAACATGGATTGTTCCTGGGATGTGCTTTGGTGCCCCTCTTGGCTATAGTAGTAGGAGTGGGTTATTCATCATCTTATCCGTTGTTATTTAGATGATGTTTCCAGGCATGGGTCATCCTTGTTGCTTTATACAGCTTAAACTCTTGTGAGCTTATCCTTGTGACTGTATATAACTTGAACTCAAGTGAACTTTGCTCACATGACCTGGCCTAGCTTTCACAATGCCCTCAGAATATAAATTGTCTGATGCCCTGAATAAAGTAGGCTCTTGCATGAGATTTAGTCCACCTCATTTTTGGGCTCCCTCTCCCAGGTCTTACCTGAGAGATGTTACCTGAGTAATGTTAACTTGAATGTTATCTGAGCCTCCTGTGGTTGAAATTCTATGCTTCAAGATTAAAAGGTAGGTCCAGGGATTGTAAATTTCAAAAACAAAACTTGCAACATTGCATATTGACTGTATTCTAATAATGTGTTTTGTGTATCTAACTTCTCCAAAAGCCACTTACTCCAACTTCCTTCATGATTTCTTTAACTCCCACTATATTTTCTAAAAAGAATTGAAAATACTTGTATAAGGGCTTGGGTTATAACATAGTGGGTAGAGTACTAGCATGTGAGACTGTAGGTTAACTCTATAACTACCAATAACTAAAAAAACTAACTAACCAATTAACCAATTAAATTTGAACAAGATCAAAAATTTTTCTACTTTATCATCCAACCTCCCTCCCCCAGTTTGACATATTTGATATTTTAGTACTAAAAATGCTGGGAAAGTAAATGAATAATGTCTTTGGAAATAATAATTTGTATTTATTTACCTGCTTCTTCTATATCCTTTTATTTAAATTAGCCATGACTCCCAAGGAACACTTACAATGTACATGAATTTTTAAAAATAAAGACTTAAACCAGAGTAGGAGGCAAGATTTTAAAGTGATGCTTGGATTGCTAATGGGACCTAACATTTTGAACTTCACATGAGTTAGGAATGACCCAAGGATGTGGGGTGAGGACAGAAGAAGTAACATGTCAGCAGAAACTGCACTGCCCAAAGACCATGTGGATGTTCAGAAACGCAGGCAGCATGACTTTGATTGTTTGTTTCGAGAGGCTTGTCCTACTCTCAATTCATACCCTGTGAACATGGGCATGATGCTGGGTTTGAATGGGGAAGGTTACAAGAATAATTCTGAGCCTCCTTGAAAATAGTGCACTGAGGAGCACAGGGGTATTACCAAGGTAGTCTTTTATGTTTCTAAGAAGTGTAAAATTTGGCAGTGGATGTGATCCAAGCCATAGACCTTGAGCTCAACAAGATTATGCAAATTAGAAGTCCACTGGCATGGAGGTGGGAGATTTTCCTGAGGGTACAGAATGTTGGATGGTATAGAGTACTTGAGGAGTATTCTTCTTAGCATTTCCAAAGCTGGACTGTGAGTCAGCACAGAGCATCATCCTGATAGTGATAGAATGTGTGTACTAGTTTTTCATGTGAATGCGGATGCCGAGATAAGCAGTTGCTGCACTGTGCATCATAGCTGTTCATCTGAAACACATGAGGGAAGCCAGGGTTTGCAAACAATAGGGGAATCATTCCTCTTGTGCTTTGTGCTTCATTGCTGCTTTGTTTTGTTTTGCAAACAAGGTCAGTATAAGTGTAATTAGATTTACTCACTCCAATGTCCTTATCTTGCTGCAGCACAAAACACAAATCCAAAAAGAAAAGCTACTCTTATTTACTAAACATCAAACTCAGTTGTGTAAATGGTACAGTTGTGTCTCTAGATAATAGGCATGACTGGAGAGATTTAAGTCTTATCAAACACACAGTAAATGTCAGATAATAGGAACTTTTCAGTTTGCTAAGGCATAATTTCCAAATTTCCCTATTTTTCAGATTTTATAATTCATTACAACTTAGTAAGAATACACTTGTAAACATAATTATGGGGTTGGCTACTTTTAAAATACTTTCCATTTTAGCAAATGAGTCATTAAGTTGTGGGTAAATAATAGTGAATACATTAGCAGTACATATGCTGCAGAAAGTTAGTCTCAGTAGTAGGAGTGAAGAGTTCCTGTGTTAATATTTAGCAAAGCTGTTTAATATATAATTAAAAACTGGTTTGATACAGACTTCAGAATTTCTTGGTGTCTGTCTTGAGCTTGAGATGTCTCCCTGTCTAGTCTTGAGTTAATACACTGTAGAAGCAGGAACCTCATTTGGGGCATGAGTATGAATCAATAGCTTTAAAACATGTTTGGCCTTGCCATAATAGCCAACTTTAGATCTTGATTATTGCATTCTTTATTGAACATGCTAATTTTATTTGGAGATAACATAACTGTCTTGGTCTTTGGAAATACAAATGAATAATGAATTACACCAAAACAAACATCTGAATCGTCTTTTATATTTTAATGGCCTTAAGGGTGGATTAAGTAGAGACAACACAAGCAAATTACACTGAAATTAGGAGGGAGTTTATGGCGCAGATTTAACCACATTCTGTTACACTTTGTTCCTGGGGAATTTTATAGTTTTGTTTTCCAGGAGGAAGCTAGGAATTGCATCAGGGGTACCAAGACTTGAGAAGCTGAG
This sequence comes from Onychomys torridus, assembly GCF_903995425.1. NCBI lineage: Eukaryota > Metazoa > Chordata > Mammalia > Rodentia > Cricetidae > Onychomys > Onychomys torridus. The sequence goes on along the minus strand of NC_050449.1, from coordinate 5,327,693 downwards.
GAATCTCAAATTACTGTTGTGACCCAGCAAGGCAACACTGATCAGATACTCAAAAGCATACTCCAAGAGCTATGCATTATGGTTAGAGGGACCTACCATGAGCCATGAACACGAAAACAAAAATGTCTCTCAAAGTGCTGAAGCCATCCCTGTGTGAATACAAAACGAAGGAGCTACCTTGAAAAGACTGAGGGAACCGGGGACTCTCTTTAACTGAGATTCAGTTCAGATCCCTCTCTCACTTCTGGGTGTCAGAGCAGGATGGCAAGCTGGGATGACAGTGAGGGAAGGCAGGTAGGAACACAGGAGATATTCCAAGACAGAACTTCAAATGGAAAAAGTCCTGGACCTAGTAAACAACCACCAGGAAGCAGACACACTGGGTTCACCACTGTCCTTGCCTTCAAAACACACACCCTTGAGATCTGGAGCAGGCCCTCTGGATAAGTGAGACATCTGATTAACTTGAATGGTTTGGAAAGCCCCCATACAGTGGGACCGGGACCTGTCCTTAGTGCATGAGCTGGCTGTTTGGTACCTGGGGCTTATGCAGGGACACTTCGCTGGGCGAAGGAAGGAGGGGACTGGACTTGCCTCCATTGAATCTGTCAGGCTGAGCTGAATCCCTAGGGGAGTCCTTGCCCTGGAGGAAATGGGAAGGGGGGATGGGCTGGGGGGAGGGCAGGAGGACTGGAGGAGGGAGGACAGGGGAATCCATGGCTGATATGTAAAATTAAATTAAATTATAAAATAAATTTTTAAAAAAGAGATCTGGGAATTCAGAAGGTTCAAGGAAAGCTGAGTTAACTCATTTCAGAAATCCTGTGCTTTAGGCCTTACAGTAAGTAGGGGGTTGATCTGGATGACATAAATCACATGCTACTCCCAAAGGCTATAATTATTTGTATACACATACATATCATCACACTGTATATTGACTTGTTTGAACAGGAAAATTCGATTCATTATGGAAAAATGTGTCCCAGTTAAATACACTTTGAAAGGGACTAAAGAAAAAGCAAAGAACAAACTCAACCAAGGCTTAAATATTGTTTTTAAATAAGTGTTCTTAATTTTTAAAGTTTATTTTAATAGAAAATGTTTAAATGAGTTTATTCTAAAAAAACAAAACACATAACAACAAGAAACAACAGAACAAAAACTCCCTTAAAACATCTGGATTACAGCCCTGCTTTACCAACCTGGTTCATGCTGCTCTGGGGCAGAGACCGTGCATCCTGCATCCTAAGCAAGCTCTCTACCAACGGACCCACATCCCCAGATCCACAAAAACCATGCTCTTTCTCCTTCAATTTTTGTCTCCCTTATAGTGCGTATTTTAAATAACAAACTCTGATCTTTTCCTTTTCAAAGTTTAGGCATTGTGAGTTGAAAACCTGTTTAAGTGCAACACGGCTAATAAAAGCTAATAGCTGCAAATCCAAAGACCCTAGCCTGCTGACTGAAGGTGCAGTCAGGTTCACTGAATGCAGATTCAAGTCGCGTCTGGGCTGGGGTTAGGTAGCTCTGTAGATAACCATGCTAGAATGTTTCTCCCACTTCTAGTGATCCATTTTACTGGATGAATTCCAAACTACATCTTGACTTTCATGCTGCATTTAGGTATCAGAAAGAAACACTGAGAATTAATTATGAGAAAAATAATATAGGACACCCAAGTACCCACCCAAGAGACAGGAAAGCTAGAGTACACAGTGGAGAGAAGGGAAGGTGAAGTGGAGTGGTTCCTGCACTGTGGAGAGATGTGGAATAAGAGATGGGATGGTGATGAGGAACAGGCCCCTAGGAGGAGCCTGTGCTGCCACCTGAGGCCATGGTGAAGTCCGGGCCCAGTCTGCTGCCAGGGGCCATGTTTGGGTCCATAGCCCTACTGCAGCTGGGGTCTGTGTTGATGTCTGTGGCCTGAGTTACCACCAAAGGCCATACAGTTGTCCATAGATAATACCTCAGGGTACTATCCCTACGATCTGGGCTGCTACCTAAAGCCATGTTCGTGTTTGAGGACCATGCTGCTGCTGGGTGCCATGCTGACCTGAGTGGCCTGTACTGTCACCTGAGGCCATGGTGATGTTCAGTCCCCCACTGCCACCAAGGGCCATGTCTGAGTCCATGGCTCTACTATGGCTGAGGTCTGTGTTGATGACTTTGACTCTAACTGTGTTGCCAACGATGGTCATTCAGACGTCTGTGATCGGGCTGACACCTGAGGCCAGAGAGATGTCCAAGTGAGAGTTGGCCCTGCCCCTTGATGGCAGCCACAGGCAGGAGAGCTGGCCCCAAATGCATCAGAGCAGGTGAAATGGCCCTGCCCCTTGCTGGCTTCAGCAACTGGGAGAGTGGGAGGGCACCTCACCTGGGCAGCACAATAGGTGTTGCCCCATGGGAAAGCTGGCCCTAGCCTTGCCTGCTGTGCTGTGGTGTGGGTGAGGGAAAGCTGGCCCTGGTGGCATGGGTGCAGGAGAGCAGCTGGGCTGACTAACTCAGCTTCCACTCAGGCTCAGATCCAGGGCTTTGAGTTGGCCCACCCCAAAATCCACCCCATCCAGGAACTGCTGGAATGTGTGGAGAGGCCAGTCCTGCAGAATCAAAGCTGCAGGACATCCATGACACAGGGCAACAGCAGGATATCTAAGAGGAGCCCTGGCAAGGATCCAGTAGTGGTGGTGTAGCAGGAGCCAGAGGCCTGGAACCAGTTCAGTGACTCATTGAAAGGGACATTTGCAAGTAAAGCTGTGTGGGCGAAAGGGTCTATACTGTGTGACACACCACGACACACTGCAGCTGCCATGCAAGAGCTTTTTGTTGTTGTTGTTTGTTTGTTTTCTTTTGGGGGAGAGGATGCAAGGGCAGAGGGCAGATATGGAGGGACTAGGAGATGAGTGAGACTGGGGTGAATGATGTGAAATTAATAAAAAAAATCAATAAAAGAATTTTTAAAAGAAAATATATAATATATAACATACATAATTATAAGGAATATATGTTTATAATATATATTTATTATGTATGATCAGGCAAGAATATGGAGATCTGTCACTTTTCTCACTTCTAAACATTACTGTTAGCATTGAAAAATAGACTTCTGTTTTTATAGCATCTTATTAAATCTGTGAGCAAAGGGACATTTGAGAAACACTGAAACATCAACCAGAAAATCACCATGCAATCTTCCTTCAATTTGCTCCCCTTAAAAAGAGGAGAAAATGCTGTTTGGCTTTTCTTCCAACTAAATGCTGATAGCTGGAGTTGGAGGATGAACAGCAGGAGCACTGCTCTGCCGTCCCGTTGCATTTGTCCTCAATGGCACATATTTACAACAATGGAGTATGTGTTCCTGGATCAACTGGGTACTCAGAACACAGGGAATGACCTGTGCTGGCCCGTGAAAGGCGACACACTGCATGCCCGAGTTTTGTTTCACCAGGAGCTTATATGGTTGTGTATGTATTTGTTCATTTAAAATGTGTTATCAAATAAAAAAATTAAATTCATTCAAAGAACTGAGTTCGAGGCCAGCCTGGTCTGCAGAGTAAGTTTCAGGACAGGCTCCAAAGCTACAGAAAGACCCTGTCTTGAAAAAACAAAACAAAACAAAGCAAAACAAACAAACAAAAAAGAACTCAGTTAAACAGGAACTCAAGACACACTCTAATGCTTCAGGTTGCAGATATCACTTTTCTTATCATCAGAGTGTGAATCCTAAGCACCTTGTAGTCACTCATTATAGAAGAACTATTTTATTAGTTTTTTTGTGGTTTTTTGTTTTTTGTTTTTGTTTTTTGCGGGTTTTTTGTTTTTTGTTTTTTTGTTTTTTGTTTTTTGTTTTTTTTTTTTTTTTTTTTGAGACAGGGTTTCTCTGTGTAGTTTTGGCGCCTGTTCTAGATCTCACTCTGTAGACCAGGGTGGCCTTGAACTCACAGAGATCCACCTGGCTCTGCTTCCAGAGTGCTGGGATTAAAGGTGTGTGCCACTGCTGCCTGGCTAGTTTTTAAAAATTTTATTAACTTATGTGTATGGGTGTTTGGCCTGCATGTACGTCTGTAAGCCAGAAGAAGGTGTGGGATCTCCTAGAACTGGAGCTATAAACAATTATGAGCTGTCCATTTGGGTGCTGAGAGAAGAAACAGGGTCCTCTGGAAGAGCAGCCAGTGTGCTTAACCACTGGGCCATCTCTGCAGCCCCCCAAGGAAATATTTAAATAGATGTTTCTGGAGTAATATCAAGTTGATTGTTTCTCTTACAGAATGATCTCTCTCTCTCTCTCTCTCTCTCTCTCTCTCTCTCTCTCTCTCTCTGTGTGTGTGTGTGTGTGTGTGTGTGTGTGTGTGTGTGTGTAGAGAGAGAGAGAGAGAGGACAAAAAGGAAAAGCAGCAAGTGAGAATCTAGTTCTTTACAGAGACTGATAAGAAGACAGAGAGCCATGTATGTACAGGCATATACATGTACATGTGTGTGCATGTATGACTGTTCTATAGAAGCATTTCACATACACCCTATAGCACATATATAAATACAGAATTATGAAACAAAACTCAAAGATTTCAGAGAAATCTAGGTTGTGAATGTGAGTTTTGTATTGACCAACATTGTCTATTGGCAGAATTTTTGAGGGATGAAAAATAAGCGACAGACAAAAGTTAGGTCATCTTGAATTTTTGAGAACTCCTTGTGCTTTACTGTGGTTAATGTATTTCCTCCTGAATGAAGGGCGCTGCCTCCGTTATTGACTCCTTGAGTGCCAGGGTCTTTACTGTGCAGGGCTCTCTCTCCCTCTTCTCTCTCTCTCTCTCTCTCTCTCTCTCTCTCTCTCTCTCTCTCTTTCTGATCTGCATTTGCACATGTGATTAGGGCACTTCAGTAACTATAATTCTAACCCAATTCTTAGCTTCATATTTTTCCTAACTCCATAGTGAGTGGGATGACTTTTGAGATAGAGATAGGCTCAGGTTCTGGGCATTGTACAATATTCATAAACTGCAGCCTCTGATGTCAGATGTCAATCTCTCTGTGACTTAGTGTGTCACTTGAGGAAGTAAGCATAGTAGTGATGGGCTATGTGCTTTCAGGGTTATCTCAGGGGTTTTCATGTAAATTGCCTTGTACAATGTCCCTATGTTCTTGTAAAGTCACATCAAATCAGAACATATGATTTTAAAAAACCTTAATTACTTCTTATAAGTGACATCAGACATATCTTCTAACTAAATTGTTATTCACTGTTTTAAGATTGCTGGCTGTGTGATAATTTCATAAAGAAACTATATAGAACTCACCGCAAATGCCCTTCCAGAAGTCTGGTCAGCCTCTAATCTCATCTACATCCATTTATAATCAGCTACATTGAGCATGTATTGCTATGTCAGTAAAGGGTGATTTATAAAAAGGACATTGAGCAAGCCTCATCAGCCAATAACACCTGGCTTCCTAGCATACTGCCATATATTGGAATATTGTTACTGTACACTATAAAATGGACTTGTAGATCCCACAAGTAATGACTATTTAATGACAGAGAGAAATTTAAAATACTTAACAAATATGTTCAATACCTTTACATTTTTACAGTTTGAAGAAATGATAGATCTAGGTCTGTGTTCTGTTATAACATACCTGCAGCTAGACTTCTCCAGATGAACTGCTCTCACAATGCATCTCTCCTTCCTTTCCTCCAGGCCTTGCTGTTTTTATCCCTGAGGAAGATTATGCTCTAGTTATAACTCTTTCTTTCCCTCTCCTTATCTTTGGCTTCCTATTAAACTATTTATTTGGACATTTTCATTCTTGACTTTTATGTGTTGTATCCTTTATTCTCATGTCAAGACAGACTGCTATTCTCCATCCACTCACATCTCCCTTTTACACTGCATTGTTTTTCTGAAAGCTGCTTCTTAAGGATACTCAGGTATTTGCTTGAATGCCGAAGCCCTAGGTTTTGTCCTCCACACTATATAACCCAGTGTTGTATGCTGCCTGTAATCCCAGCACTCTAAGGAGGAGGCTGGAGGACCAAAAATTCATGGCCATTATGGGCTACATAGAATGTTCATGGACAACATAAAATCCTGTTTCAAGGGGCAGGAGGTGAGCTATTCCTTGATATTATAAAAAGCGATATAAATTTATCATCTTTATTCAATTGCTCCTTATAGAGTGAAATCACTCCACACAAGACATCTCTATTTTCAAATTTTGTTTGGACCACTCTGTCTCTACAGTACACGTGGGGCTTCAGTGTCTCATTACACACTGGCTCCCCTGCCTTCACACCCATTTCAGCCACAGTGAAGTGCAATTTCATGCCCTTAGCACCTATAGTTTGATACAATTTGAGTGTCTCCCAAACTTTCATGTGTTAAAATAAATCACAAAGTATTAAAAAGATGGAAACAATGCTGTGGATATCATTTTGTATAAATAAAATGCTGTTTGGCCAGTGGCCAGGCAGGAAGTATAGGCGGGACAAGAGAGAAGAGAATTCTGGGAGGTGGAAGGCTGGGGCAGAGAGAGATACCGCCAGCCGCCACCATGACAAGGAAGATGTAAGGTAATGGTAACCCACAAGCCATGTGGCAAAGTATAGATTAATAGAAATGGGTTAATTTAAGATAGAAGAAGTAGATAACAAGAAGCCTGCCATGGCCATACAGTTTATAAGTAATATAAGTTTCTGTGTGTTTACTTGGTTGGTTCTGAGCGTCTATGGGCCTGGTGGGTGAGAGAGATTTGTCCTGACTGTGGTCCAGGCAGGAAAACTCTAGCTACAAAACAATATGGCTAGAGCATTTGTGGTGGGACCTGTGGAAAGTGCTTTTGATTAGATAACAGCATGAAAACAACCCCAATGACTGAATCCTGGGGCTTTATGAAACAAGGGAGGAAGCAGAGGACATACACCACCACACCCTCTCTATCTCTTGTCATATGGTACCCCATACTGCTTTTAGAACCTGTCAGCAATAAGGCTAGACACAAATAAGGTACCTCAACTTTGTGCCTTCAGAACACGAGCCAAAATAAACCTATTTTCTTTAGAAAGTAGTTGCTTCATGTATTATTTTATTATTTATTTATTTATATAAATATTTTTATTTTATAATTAATTTAATTTTACATATCAGCCACGGAATCCCCGTCCCCCCTCCTCCCACCCCTAGCCTTCCCCCTCAATCCACCCCCCTATTTCCACCTCCTCCAAAGCAAGGTCTCTCCTGGAGAGTCAACCCAGCCTAGTAGATTCAGTTGAGGCAGGTCCAGTCCCCTCCTCCATGCTTCAAGTATTATTATAGCAATAAAAATGAGCTATCTTACTTTGTTTTAAAAATTCTTTAAGATTCCCTGTATCTTTTTGCTTAAGACAGTCCAAAGACCTCATTCTTTCAGGCATTTTTAATTAAATAATTAATTTAACAATTTTTCATTTATTTAACATACCAACCACAGTTTCCCCTCCCTCTTCTTTTCCCATCCCCTCCCCCGATCAGACATTTAATTATGGCCAAAGTGAGTATATAGTTTGTGCTATTGTCCAGTTTCATTTCCAGTTGCTATGGTAAAATACCCCCAATAAAAGAGTTTATTTTTTAGTCACAATTCCAGGACACAGTCCATTACTGTGAGGCTCAGGGTTGGATGAATGTGATTTTATAACCCTAGAAAAGCAAAGCAAAATGCACTGAGCCATTGCTGAGCTCAGTGTCTCCAAACTCAGTGGGCCTGGGTTTCTCCACATCAGTTAGTGCAATCAGGACAAACCCACACCAGTTAACCCGATCTAGACAATCCATCACTGAGACTCTCTTCTCAGGTTGATTTATTTAAAGCTATTTTACTTGTGTCTGAGCACAGCCACCTATGTGTATGTGCCCTGGAGACTAGAGTAGGGAGTTGGATGTTCTAGACCTGGAGTTCCAGAGGATTTTAAGCAGCACCACATGTGGGCTGGGAACTACTCATGCCCTCTACAACAGGATGTATTTTGAACTGCTGAGTCATCTCTCCAGACTCAAATGATCCTAGATTGTCAAGTTGACAATGAAAGCTACTGTTAATTTGTATCCTTTCATTTACTGTGCTCTTACTTGCAACTACATAGAGACCACTGAAGGGTATCAGGCTGTCCCAACCCTCGGCAGATTGAGAATTTGTGACTTCAACCACCAGGCACATGAATGAATATGAAGCTCTGGGTGATTCTTGAGCTGCTTCTAAATGACTGAGGAGGATAGAAATGGTCTATCTGACCAGGACATTAATTATATTAATCACATAAATTGATTTTCTTCATTTTTTTCCATCCCTAAATGTAGCAATGAATTTGTCCTTCTTGGGAGATATGTTTTGAGAGATTACTAAAATGGAGAGGTCACCTTGGCATTTTCTGTTTAACATTTCTGGATTATTTCTTGTAGTACTCGACTTTGTAACCTTTTATCTCATGGCTAGAGCATGACAAACCAGAAAACCACAATGTGACTCTTCTGTCAGTAAGTGTGCTTTGAACCTTTCCAGCTTACACCACTCCAGGTGCATCAACAGTAGCTCTTTGAATCATTGCTACTAAGATAATTTTCTCAGTTTGCTCTTTTCATTTGGAGCTAGTGGTTACACGCTAAATAACCATGTTGGCGTACAGTAAGGAGAAGTTTGATGTGATAATTACATAATTGGAACTTTATTCCAGAAAGACACAGTGTTGAATGGAAATGTAACAATTACTTAACAGTGAGTCTGACCTTATCTTCCTCCTCCAAGTGCACACATCTCCAAATAGAAATAAGCTGAGTTTAAACTGTGTTCAGTTTATCAGGATGAAAACACACATGGTTCGAAAGAGCATCTGGGTAATTTTACCAGTACACTGAGACAATAGGTACATTGTTCCTGGCAGGTTTGTTCATAGCTTGCTAATTCCTGAGAATGCAAAGATTAGAAAGATCCAGGAAAGTTGCATGATCATGAGTTTTCTGCTTCTGTCCCAATATGTTGAAGAACTGCCCATTATGAGACACAGACTAAGGAAACCTCTGGAGAGTGAGCTAAAAGACACTTCCTCTGCTCCTGAACAACTGAAGCAAAGCCAATTCAAATCAACTAGATCTTAAATAAGACAATTTTCTGTGATTTTTCTATACTTTTCTATTATATTGCTGAGCTTAAGAACAACACAGGCCCAATATGAGCTGAATAAATGGTTAGAAAAATCAGATTAGAGGACATGGAGGAAAGGAACATCTGCAGAGACAATATCTGAGAAGTAATTAAATATGAATCCACACATAAGGGACTCTGAGGTAACACCAAGCTGCATCAGTGAGAAAAGAAAATTCTACACTTTCCATTTATACATGAAGCAACATAAAACCAGAGAAGCTTTTGCAAGCAGTTGGAGACTGGGGGTTTCTTTCTAAAAATACCATTATGAGCCAGGTAGTAAAAGGTCACTGAAGGAAAGACAGATAGATAATCACAGATAGAAGGTCAGACAATTGGGGGATGTCCGGCTATGGTGGCAAGTGTCAAGTAAACATCGCCATTATGAAACAATGAGTGTCTGATTTATAGAGTAAAAGGAATAAAGCCAAAAGCGCCATGTCAGCTGGGAGGAGGCTGGATTGAAGGAGGTGGAGCAGTATCTAATACACATTTACTTGCAGACTGTTTTAGACAAGAGGATTCTCATTTACTGGGCAGCACGTTTATTTTGAAAACTTGGGGTGGCTACACATTCTCTGGGGTTTGGCCATGGGAGGTTGTCTGTGCTCCAGTGACTGCCCCCTCACCCATACATACATGTGCAGCACTAATTCACTTAGTGAATCATTTTATTTTAAAAGAACATGAAGTTGGGAGGATCTAGGAAAAATTGGGGGAGGAAATGAGGGTGAATATGATCATATTTCTTTGTACCCATATATGAATACCTCAAAAAATTAACTGAAGATAGAAACAGTGGAACAGACCTCACACAAATGTGGTTCATATGTCAATATGGATGGCAGTCACACTGTCTCTTTCCCTCTTCTTGTCTGTCTGTCTCTCTGTCTCTCCCCATGATACAAAATTATTGGCATAATTAGATTTCCCAAGAAAAGCAGATGCCTGGGGAGTACCAGAGAAGGAAACTTACTTGGGGTTTTATGATGGCTACAGGCAGAGTAGCTTGCAAGTTTCTCCATGTGGTATAAATCTCCCTCCCACAGCAACTTCCTTGCAGTGGTTCACACTCTGGTGTCTATGAGGTGGAAGTCCAGCATGCAGAATCAGAAGGCTTCATTTCTTCTGAAGTTTCTTTCTTTGGTGTCCTGAGGGCGGCATTCTCTTGGGTCTCATGTAATTCACTCTCTCATTCTCTCTCTCTGTGTTGTCTGTGTCCCCAGATCTCCCTCAGGTGGATACTAGTCATGTTGGACTAGAGCTCACATGTTCAGCTGATCTGCCTCTTTAAAGACTCTCTCTGCAAATTTAGTTGTATTCTAGGTACCAGTAACAGGACTTCATTACATGAATGCTGGGGTACAAAATTTGACCCTTATAAGTGTGGTATGCTATTTTGAAGGTGAAGATAATTTTAGTGAAAGGCTGTTGAAACAGACTCAAACAGCATCCAAGTTTAAATTTCAGAATACAGGCTTGAAAGACAGCTGTGGGCAAAAACTGCTTGCCTGAGTTCAAAGACTTGAGTTCAAATCACATGAGGTTGGACAAATAGTGTGAACATCTGTAATCCCTGAACTAGTCTGAGGAGAAGGGAGAGGGATACTAGAGACTCCTCAGAAGCTCACAAACCAGCAATCCAGGCATCCACAACAGGAAAAGAATACGATAAGGTGGAAATCAAGAACAGACACCAGAGGTTGTCCTCTGACCTCCATGCACATGCAAGTTCACACAAAGGATGGGCATGTGCATGTGAATGAGCATGCACACACACCCACACACCACACCCACAGAAACAGTTAAATAAACAGAATACCAAAACACTTGTAAGTGACCAATTGGATGGAGGCAAAAACTTTAAAACATTTTGGGCGTAAGTACATTAGAAGATGGGACCATAATGTTAAAAGTCCATAAGGCGCTGTTAATTTTTCCCACTTTGTAAACAAGCCAGAAGTAATGAGGCTCATCACTCCTTTGCTAATTAGCTCTTACCGATTCTAGTAAAGTACTTCAGTTCCTAACTAAGGAAAGATGGCCCATAGATCTATTTAATATTCACACTGTAGATGCTAACAGTTTAATTTTTAACTTGCTGCTTGTGGGATTAAAAGATCCACACTCACAATGGACTGTTGTGAAGTAATAGATTTCCTGACCATGAGAAATTTTGGCAAGGCAACAGCTCCAGCAATTAATGTGGGGATATCCTGTGCCCTCTATTGTGTTTCATGACTCCTGGAGAGGACAGTGTGCTGTGTCCACATTTAATGAGATTTCCACACAAGACCGCAATGTAAATGCAGTGTGGATGGACACCATGGAGTGTTACCAACCAGTTTGTGCATTTCTTCAGGTATTAAAGTTAATTTATGGCTTATTTTGAAAAGGCTCCAATGCAGATCAGCATCTGGCCATCTTCCTGGAGTAGACTATTTTAGTAAACACTGGATTTGAACCTGTTGTTAAGGGCTACTGCTGTTGTTGGGGGTCTGTGTCATTTGACTAGTTTTACTGTCTCATGTTTCCTTTCCTTATTCTCTTTCCTTCTATTCTCCCCTCCCTCCCTCCCTTCCTCCCTCCTCCTCCTCCCTCACTCCCTCCCTCCCTCACTCCCTCCCTCTTCTCCTCCCTTCCTGCCTTCCTTTTTCCTAATGCTCACTGGTGGCCAGAAGTTGCCTCCACCTGCTCACATAATTCTCTTCTTCAAAGGATCTTCAAATGGGAACCATCCAGAGCCCTGGCCTTTCTCGTGGTAGTGATTGGCTATCACGGGTGTTCCTTAGGTTTTTCCCACATATTCCTGAGGGTCTAAATTGTTTTTTGTGGCTGAGGCATAGACTTGGGAGCACCAATGCCATTTTATAAGATCATAATGAGTCATCTACATTTAGGAGTGTGATTTCTGCATGCCACATAGTAACTGCTCTTCCACACCAGTGAGTACCCAATGAGGTATTGTATCTCACAGAATATCAATGTTTCTCCTGAGCGCTCCCAAGAGTGGAGCTAACACTGACTGACATATTCAATTAGCAGCCCCAGAATAAGAATGTTCCTAGACCTTAGCACGAGTCATAGTTTATGCTGGACTCAAGATACATAACCTATAACACAAATAGGTCTGGGATGAAACATACAGGTTCACTTTAGTGAGGCCTGTAATACTATATCCTAAATGCCAGTTATAACTTTTGACTTAGGCCATTTAATCTACACAAAGCCTCAGTAGGACTCAACAAATGCATCACTAGACAATATAGTCTAAAGTTAAAGTTGGCCAACTGAGAGCAGATTCTATGAACAAAGCTAAAGACCAAAGCATTCTGATGATAGAGCTTTGGGGTAGATATTCTATCCACTGTACCAATAGCTGTACCATTTCTTCTTTGCCCTTGTAATAGCTCCAAGTCAATCTTCTAGCCTCTGTGAGACACACTCTAGTCTCTACAGTAGGACTTAAGATATGACTATAAACATTTTAGACCATAATTAGTATGTGAAATTACCTGACCTGGCATTAGAACCATATTTTAAATGGAATCTATCACTAGATGGGCAGAGTCCACCTCTGAGCAGAGTCCATCCCATCCTCCAATCTAGCTGTGACTTAGTACCCACTGGTCATTCTTTCCTCCAGTTACTTATCTAAACACATTAGAAATGTAGGGCATTGTATCACCCAGAAACTCAGAGGCTCATAAAAAAGTGACTCTGCACATGAAGAAGGTTGTAAAGAATTTGAAATTTGAAGGTGATAAAAGACCGTGCTTCTGCATGGCAAAGGACACCATCAATAGAACAAAACAGCAACCTACAGAAAGGGAAAAGATTTTCACCAACTCCACATCCAATAGAGAACTAATATCTAAAATAAATAAATAACTCAAGAAATTAGATATTAAAAAACCACATAATCCAATTTAAAAATGGGATACATATCTAAACAGAATTCTCAATAGAGGAATTGCTAATGGTTGAGAAACACTTAAAAAAACATTCATCCTGCCAGGAGGTGGTGGCGCGTGCCTTTAATCCCAGCACTCGGGAGGCAGAGCCAGGTGGAACTCTGTGAGTTCAAGGCCAGCCTGAGCTACCAAGTTAGTTCCAGGAAAGACGCAAAGCTACACAGGGAAACCCTGTCACGAAAAACCAAAAAAAAAAAAAAAAAAAAAAAAGAAAGAAAGAAAGGAAGGAAGAAAGAAAGAAAGAAAAACATTTATGCTTAAGCCATCAGGGAAATGCAAATCAAAATGACTATGAGATTATATCTTATACCTGTCAGAAAGGCTAAAATCAATAACACAAGAGACAGTTCATGCTGGAGAGGATGTGGAGTAAGGGGAACACTCTACTGTTGCTGGTGGGAGTGCAAACTTGTACAGCTACCATGAAAATTAGATATGATGGTTCCTTGGAAGACTGGGAATCGATCTACCTCAAGACCCAGCTATATCATTCTTGGGCATATACCCAAACAATACTCCAGTTTATCACAAGGATACTTGATCAGCTATGTTCATAGTGGCTTTATTCATAATAGCCAGAAAGTGGAAATAATCTACATGTCCCTCAACTGAAGAATAGATAAAGAAATTGTGATGATTTACACAATGGAATATTACTCATCTGTTAAAAAATGACAACATGAAATTATCAGGCAAATGGATTCAGCTAGAAAAAAGTATCTTGAGTGAGGTAAATCAGATCTAGGAAGAAAAATATAACATGTATTCACTTATAAGTGGATATTAGCCATTAAGTAAGTGGTAATCAAGTTTCAATCCACAGACTCAAAGAGGTTAGGTAAAGAGATGAGCTCTAGAGGAGAATGCATGGATCTACCTGGAGAGGGAAATAGAATAAATGTTGTGGGTAAACTGGCATCAGGTAGGGATGGTAGCAGGAAGGTTCAAGTGGGGGTGTGGAGGGAGAGAGTGCAGGGAGAGACAGCTAGAATTGGGGGACATTTAGCAGATGGTATAGAAACCTAGTGCAGTGGAAACTTCTTGGGATCTATGAGGGTGATCCTATGATGATTCCTAGTAATGGAGGATACAGAATCTCAAATGGCTATATTTTATAGCCAGGCAAGGGTTCCAGTAGTGGGCCTGAGATACATTCAGTTGAATTGTTGGCCAAGGATATCCTGTGGAGATCCCAAACAACCCAGACTGATGCTAGGACAGGTGATCTCTCTCTCTCAAAACTAACAGTGGGCCCCATTGCCTAGAATAACTCCCATGCAGCTCATTGGACATAGAGAGGTCAAACTGGTGTGAGCATGGAGCCTTCACCCCTAAGTTCCAATTTCTTTGGCATGAGAAGCTACTCTGCAGGCTACTGGAAGAGAAATCTGGACTCCAACTCAGCCACAAAACCCTAGACCTACAATCAGCCCTGCCTGCAAGATGTGCGAGGGCAATGATGGTGCAAAATTTATGAGAGTGGCCAACCTATGTTTGGTTTAACTTGAGGCCCATGTCCTACACTGCCTGGATGGCCAGGAACCAGAGACTGGATAGCCCAGAGACCTAGGGTAGAAATAAACATGACTGGCAGAAAAAAATTAATGAAATGATTCCTAATGTTATTCTGCTATACTCATAGATTGGTGCCTTGTGCAGTCAGTCATTAGAGAAGCTTCCTCCAGTAGTAGCTGGAAGCAGGAGCAGGGACCCGCAGCCAGGCATTATGCAGAGAGGGTCTAAATTGAAGCTTTCCATCTAGCTCCCCTTCTCAGAGATTGGGAAACCCTGTGGAAGAGGGGCCAGAAAGGTTGCAGGAGTCAGAGGTGATGGAGGACACCAGGAGAACATAGTCCACCAAATAAACTAAGTAGGCCTCACATGGGCTCACAGAGACTGAAGAGACAATCACAGAGCCTACATGGGTCTGCACCAGGTCCTCTGTGTATATGTTAAGGCTGTTAGCTTGGTGTCTTTGTAGGCCTCCTAACAGTGGAAGAGGGTATGTCTCTGATATTTTTGCCTGATCTTGGGACTCTTCCTCCTATTGAGTTATCTTGTTTAGCCTCAATATGAACACTTTTGTCTTTTCTTATTGTCCTGTCATGTCTTGTTTGGCTGTCATCTCTTGGAAACCTGCTCCTTTCTGAAGAGAAAATGGACTGTGAGTGGATCTGGAGGAGAGGGTAGGTGTGGGAAAGCTGGGAAGAGTGGAGGGTGGAGAAACTGAATTGTATGAGATAAGAATCTATGTGTTATTATTGACATGTGGATTTAACCATTGAACTGCCTTACTACCACCTAGAGTTTGCATCTCTGTATTTTGACCAGCTGTAGTTTTCTGTAATGGTCTCTGTCTGCTGAAAAACAATCTTTATGCGAGTGAGAGCATTCCTTATCTGTGGATACAAGGGAAAAGAATGCAGGATTATATTGGCTTGGGAAAGGGGCAGTATTAGGTTCTCCTTGAGGGCCTATGACCTCAGTAGCCATGGATAGCTTATAGTATAAGGCATGAATTCCCTCCTATTTCGAGAACCTTGAGTCCAATAATATCTCTGTTGCTCATCCCTGGATATCAGTGTCACCACTACATCTTTGAGGTTGGTCATTGTAGTTCACAGACCACAGCTGAGTGGGACTGTGGGTTGACTTTCTCCTTTAGAAGCTTGCATCACATCTTTGGAAATGAGAGCTCCTCAGGGTGGAGGCTTCCAGGTAGTCCAGCTCTGTTCTTCCAAGTCCCATGTCCAAAGTGGGTGGCACCCATCCCTAGCACAGCAGGAGGTTCACTGCATGCTTTTTAAGAAATTGTGTGTGTGTGTGTGTGTGTGTGTGTGTGTGTGTGTGTGTGTGTGTGTAGGGGTGGGTATGCATGTACATAACTAATTTTTCTGCTATATACACTGAAAAATATATGAGGCTAGCTGTATCCTTTTTTTTCTTTTCTGCAATAAAGTCTTATGCATCTCTGACTGGCATAAAATCTACTGTGAATTTAAGGATGGTCTTGGATTTCAGATCTCCTGCCTCCACCTCCTAAGTGCTGCAATCACAGGTGTTCACATCATGCCTGAGTTATTTAGTGCTGAGGATGAAGTCTCTGTAAACAATCCACCAACTGAGCACCAAGCAGCATCCTGGCCCTGGCCATGCCCTTTCTTAGTCTGACATCAAGAGTTTCAGTCACTAGGGGTTTGACGACCTGGAACAAGCAGTTCAGCTGGTCAAAGGCTTAGAAGACTGAAATTAAAGAGAAATCAGGAAAGAGGTCTGCATCCTGAGGCATGTGGTAAATGCAACATTTTCAAGTACTGGTTTAGACCCCTCATGCTTTGGGCTCATGATATCCAACTAAGCACTCTCTAATATATTTTACAAGCTTCATTTTCCCCATTATTTATTTCTATGAAGTCATGGTAGAGGATCAGTTGCTTCAAACTCGTCTGGTGATTTTTTAAAAATATAAATTGCCTAAAATATTTCTGTCCTTCTATGCCCCAGGTCACATTGTTTGTTTGAGTAAGTGTGGACACTGCAGCAGAGATCCAAAATGTTTACTTCTCTCTTTTCAGACCCAGGCTTTTGCAGGAACTTTCCAATGTTTAGTCACGATATGATATACAGCCTATGTTTCAAGCTTCAGGCTAAAGTTAAAGATTATTTACCTAAAGAACCTGAGAATTTGGGTAAAATGTATGAGCTGCATGAAAAAAACAAAAGAATATAATGAATCATTAATAAGCCTTATTGTTTCTAAGATTTATTTTTACACTTCTCTCTCTATTGTGTGTGTGTGTGTGTGTGTGTGTGTGTGTGTGTGTGTGTGTGTGTGTGCACCTTAGTTCATGCATGCACATTCTTGTAGCTGTCATGGAGGTCAGAAAAAGACCTCAGATCCCCGGGAACTGGAGTTACAAGTGGTGGTGAGCACTTGAATGCTGGAAACTGGATTCTAATCCTCTGAAAGAGCAGCCAGCATTCTTAGCTGCCACGTCATCTCTCAAGCTCTTTCTTGACAGTTTTTGGTTTTATTTTTGTTTTAATCCCCAAATGGTTTTAAGTGTCTGGTATGAAAACTTTCCCCAGATTGGTTCTGCAGACCAGAAATGTTAATACAACAGGTGGATGGTGAGCATGTCACTCAGAAACAATTTCGAACAAAACTTGAGGGAATTTGAATTTTATGAAAAAGCTAAAAGGGTATTGAAAAGGTGTGGCCCAACACTGGTGAGAACATTCATGGACACTTATCAGGGAAGTGATGTGGGATAAACAAGCCCTAGTTTCACTTCATCCTCCATCACATCTCCATGAGCTAGCTGGGCCTAACTGAACTGATTGTATCTGTTTGAGCAATGAGTATAGATCTATCCTGGTGTGTGTGTGTGTGTGTGTGTGTGTGTGTGTGTGTGTAACTTTTGTTATCTATGATGTTCAAACTGTCTGGCAAGTATCCTATATTTAGGACACTTCTCATTTCATATCTTAACATATTTTAAATTCCCAGTAGCAGGCATATTCAACTAGTGGCCAACATGAACAATAAAATTCTACCCAAGTTCTCGAGGAGCATGGGTGCCTGTTCTCTGCAACAGTGGCATACACATACAGTGTTTTTATTTTTCCCATTTTTAAGTTCTTTGACTTTGTACATGTATATAATAATTTTTAGTCATTTTTCTCCTCCCATTCCTTTCCTCATCCTCCCCCCCCCATCCACTAAGCTCTGTTTTCTTCTCATGTCATCTTCCTTTGCTACATTCTTGTCTATATTTTTATTGTACTCTCTTGTACAAATTCTCCATCCCTTTTCTACCCTGGGCTGTTCTTTTCCAGAAATTTCTCATTGTCTTTCTCATTAGTCACAGGGCCTTATACCAACTGAAGTAAGCAAGGCCAGATGGAAAACCCTCAAATGCATGTTGTGGTTGTCATGTTGTGTTATATTCTGGGGTTGTCCTGTTGTGTTATAATCTGGGCTTGTCATGTTATGTTATAAACTCACTTGCTAAGAACCCTCTCACTCCAGCTTTCCATCAACTCAGAGTTTAGAAGCTATTTTATCATTAGCAGGCAGTTTGCCTTGATCTGTTTGCTCTGCCTACCTGTGTGCCATTAGTCACTTAGAAATGGCCTTTTCCTGTGTATGCCACATAGTTCTTTTTATCAGTGGTGCCAACCATTCCCCACTTGATTATCTTTCTACATTCTACCTAAGTAGTTTCTTTTTTTGATGGGCAGGTAACTACCATTAGAATTGGAGCTGAGAATCAATTGCCTATCATTTAGGAAAGCTAGATGTTGTGGTGCTTCCAGGATGGTAGCATGGAGCATCTTCCCTGGGACATTTCTTTGCCATTTTTATGTGTATGGCATAAGTCAATGTATTCATTACTTTTCCATTACTGTGATAGAATACCCTGACTAGAGACGTTATGAAAAGAAGTGTTTATTTTGGCTTAGAGTTCCAGAAAGACAGAGTACATCTTGGCAGACAGGCAGGACAACAGTCAGGGAAGAGGAACACAGTCAAGGAATGCAGGACAACAGTCAGGAAAGAGGACAACAGTCAGGGAAGGGAGGACAACAGTCAGGGAAGAGGAGCACAGTCAGGGAAGGGAGGACAGCAGTCAGGGAAGAGGAGCACAGTCAGGGAAGGGAGGACAGCAGTCAGGGAAGAGGAGCACAGTCAGGGAAGGGAGGACAACAGTCAGGGAAGAGGAGCACAGTCAGGGAAGGGAGGACAACAGTCAGGGAAGAGGAGCACAGTCAGGGAAGGGAGGACAACAGTCAGGGAAGGGAGGACAACAGTCAGGGAAGAGGAACACAGTCAGGGAAGAGGACAACAGTCAGGGAAGAGGAACACAGTCAGGGAAGAGGATAGCAGTCAGGGAAGAGGACAACAGTCTGAGAAGACACAACTTGTCTGTTCACATCACATCTACTCCAATGAAGAAGTAAAAGAACAGGAAATTGGGCAAAGTATAGACCCCCAAACCTACTCCATAGATGCACTTCTTCAGCAAGACTCCACCTCCTAAAGGTTGCATAATCATCCCAAACAGCACCATGTACTGGAGATCACATGTTAACATATCTGAGCCTATAGAGCATGTTACACATTTGAATCATAGCGGTCGGATTTATTGTTTACATGAACCCTTACACAGTATAAACTATTTTATTTTTTAATTTTAGGCAAGTAACACAGAAAGGTATTCCACTAGCTTTTGTTTTAAGCTTCCCAGGAAAGAAAAGGGATGAAGTGCCAGGAGAGGGCCAGGAGTAAGATCCCTGGTGGTTGCAGACATTAAAAGTGTACAACAAACAACAAACCAATGACCGTGAACAAGACACTTCACAGCACTCCTGAAGGAGTCCAAGTGGTAACTGATAAACCATGTAGAATAAGCAGAGGCAGTCCTTGCTCTGATAAACTGACAAATCAAGTTGTAAAAGGGGGTGGACACTTAGCTTAATGTTCAGAAATTTGCATATTGTCTGGGTTCTGGATCATGTCTACACTTTTTCAAGTTGCATTTTAAAGTATTCTTTCAGTTAAAACTCACTTCCAATATGATCTTTGAGTTTTTGTTATTTTTAAATTAAAGAGTCTCCAAAAACCTTATTAAATTTTTCTTTTACTACTGTGAAAGAATTACTAAGATATCTTACATGGATCTTTCAAAAACTATTATTGTCCCTTAGAAGCCTGCTTGTTTTCTAATGAGAGATAGAAAGGGAGTGGATCCAGGTAAAGGGGAGGTGGGGAGGAACTGGGAGGAGTAGACAGACATAAACCATAATTAGGATATGCTGTATGAAAAATATCTAGGTGCAATAAAAAGAAAAAACAATTTTTGTATCTTTTTTTTCAAACTTAGTCATCCTAACAGGTATTTTTAGTGGGACTCTGACTTATTATTTATGCTATGACATTTAGTAAAATTTACTAACACATAAACATGTGTTTAATGGTTTGAAGGATAAATAATTTTATCTTTAATAAGTCAAATTGGATCGGCTGCAGCAGATATAAATTCTAAGTGAGACACAGAGAGGGGGTTCAGAAGACCAGGAAGCATGTGCCTGGCACACTTACATGAAATAGACAGCATTTCCCCCTCACTAGCCGGGGGCTGGTGCTCTTAGTTCACTAGTCTCACAGTGAATGACAATTATCCCCAAATCTTAAGCTATGGTAAGGCTGACTTTAGAGAGAGCAAATGTATTTATCTTCATTTCAGAATATTCATTTTTTATAAATTTTAGTTATCTAACTTATTTCTAGACCCCAAATGTTGGCTTGAAAACAGTCCATAGTCTTGGTGCATCCCCTCCCAGGTATTATTAAGTAGTTCTTAAGTATATTTGCCTACCATAATACAAGCTCCACAGCTATGAATTGACTGGGTATTAGAGTGGTTCATTGAGAAACTTTTGGATATTTATTATCAAGAACTCTATTTTGATCAGGTATTTTCTTGAGTTATGAGGAAAGTTAGCACAACTTCAGGTTTTAAATAGTCTGAAAAATGTTTCTGAATATACCAGAAATATGTTTTCTCTGACTCTGAAAATCAAGAAAGACTTCAATCTTTTGGAAATTTCAAACTAATCCTGCATTATAAAATAAAGTTAAAAATAAAACTGTAAGTTCAGCTTTTAAAAAATAAATTCAGCTACAATAGAAAGAGGATAAGAATCAATGAAAATGTGGACTATGGACAGAATTTGTGTTTTGTTTTAATGTAAGAGGAGTCATGGATCATAGATTAAGAAGAATACTCTTTGTCTCTAGGGCATTGTGCTGACCAACCCACTGTAATTGCACGGATTAAATACATAAATTGCTTTCTTTCATTCTTGCCTTCTTTCTGTAGACCCTAGTTATTCCCTTCCAGTTTTATTTCATCATCAGGGCATGTGTTTAATAAGCAATTAAAATTTCTCTAACAATGGATTCATCCTGTACCAGCAGAAACACAATCATTTCTAATAGTATTCCAGAGATCATGTTCATTGGTCCACCATAAAATTTCCATTTCTTTATACCTGTGAGAAATTTAGACACCTTTAAAATAAAACAAATAGCAGATTTATGGTATGAATACTTACATTGATAACTGATGATGGAAGTTGTTTAACTTTCATCTACGATGTCATCCAAGAAATTTTTGTCAGGGTGCATAAACAAGAATGTAGTGTGATGATATACACGGATAAAAATGTTGAAATCAAATTCATTAATTTATAGTATCACTCAAAAAGAACTTTTAAAAATAATTATTGTCAAATGTATTTACAAATGAGTACTTTGATTCACAAGAAATCTAAAATATTGTTATTATCTTTAATGTTTTAGCATAAATAATTATTTCTTTTACCCTATACTAAGTGGTTTGACAGCAGAAAATAGAAATGCAAGCTGTGTTTTAAGAGTAGTGCTCCAGTTCCCTAGTTTGTAAGAAGTTTGGTAGTGATGCATGCACATCCTGGTGCATTTGGCTGCTCTAAAGAGTGAGCCAGTACTGTGAGCTATGATAATGTGAGTAGCTGCAATAGAGGAGAAAATGTGCCAAATGACTGGCTCTCAGATTTATCCTAGCAGTTCTACATGCAGGAAGTCAGAGATGATAAAATTGTAATTCTCTTGACAGAGGCCTATGAACCTCCACCATCCTCATCGGATGAACACACACAAGTCTTCCAACAAGGGAAGACAGCATTTGGAGAGGTTAGCACTCTGTGCATAGGACCATCCTTCACATTGTAGGATGTTCAAGCCTCCCCTGTTCCTGTCTTATATGTTCAGTCCCTCAAATCTTATTGTACATGAAAAACAAAAACTGTCTGCCTTCCCTTATGGATGACCGGCATAATAAAAAGATGCTTATATCAATAATTATCTTCTTAAAGGTGTGTGTAAGATGCCTCATGAATCAGATACTACATACAGGCTGAGACCTTTTTAAAATCAGGAATACTAGTAAGCATCAATCCTGGCATATGGCAGATAATAATTAAAATTCATATTTAAGTAAAATGCATGAAATTTAATTCTTTTATGGGTCCTACATAGCTGTTTGTTTACTTATTTTTTAAGCTAACAGCACAGCCACTCAATTTTCAAAGAAAATGACATAGTTGAGGTCTGAGTAACTATAATGAGGGAGAAGGGTGTTTTATAAGGTTAATTCTAAAGGAAAATGTGTTACACCTTGGCAAAATGTCCAGAGCAAAGTAAAATTTAATGATGAACTAGAGCACATTGATTCTATCCCTCATTTATCCATGTTGCTTTTAATAGATACTGTTGCTATGGTGAGGAGTTGAAAGACCGTGCACCATCAGGCAGCTACTCCTTCCTTCTCTGTTCCCTGTCAGCTCGGGAGATGGCTGATTACAATAACACAATTGGTGCTTTTGATGGAGTTCTGTGTGGAGCTCTTCCTGTTAGTGGTACTGTAGCCCTTCTGGCTGCCCTCCAGGGGGCCACCTCCAGTTCTGCTCTACCATACATAGCCTTGCTTGAAAGGCAACTCAGGACTCCAAAGCATTCCTCCCAAAAGCAAACTTCTGTGGACCACTGACCAAGAAAGATGTACTAAGTGTTTCTCAAGGTTCTGCAGAACACACTTCCACCTCATGCCTCACAACAGAACAGTTTTATGTACTTCCTTATCTTATTTGTTTTCATCGAAAGTTCCTTTAATCATAAGAAACTAGGCTATTCTTGCTTCTCTTTGCCTCTCACAGCTCCTCTGTTATGGCAAATAACAAAGCCATGGTCTTAAATTTGTGTACAGCATTTTAAAAAACAAAAAGTCTTGGAATTATTGAGGGCTATGCCTCTTTAATAAGCAGTTCAACAGTCATCTACTTGTAATCTAGCCATCCTTTGAGGTGCAGACCAAATTCCACCCTTTAAGCAGTTTATCTAAAATTTCATCACCATACCAAATATGCTCATCTACTCCACCATAAAGAAAGAATATGGAGTTTAGAATCAAAATCATGAGGTTTAATTCTGTAATAAGGCTATGCAGTTACTCAAGACTTGTCTGAACCTCAGGTTCTTCGTTTAAACATTGCAAGAGGGGAAAAAAGGATATGCAACCTTAAACAGCAAAAGTACTTTGTATATAATTCACCTCATTTGATTTGCACAGAGGGTATATTGTTCTCAGCTTCTAAAACTGGAAGATCAGGGCAGTATAGGGACCAGTTCCAAGAAGCAGAGCTGTTTGGAGTGGGACTCGATCCCAGATATTCTGATTTTAATCTAATGCCCTTTGTCCTCTGTTGTTTCACTTTGTTCATAGATAAATGATCAGAGAGCACACAACTTGCCTCAGATTTTCTTTTTTGTTTTGTAAACATTCCTTAGTACTAGGAGAGCGGGCTTCAAAAGTCATGAACCAAGACTTAAATGTGAGCTGGAAAGACAATGTCAAGCAGTAGAAAGAGGAAGATAATCAGCAAGCTCACTGGGTTAAACAACCTTTCCTGTCATTTATTTCATAGTGCTGTGAATGAGAAAAGCAAGTTCCACCCTCTCAATACCAAGGCTTTTATTTATTTATTTTTTATTGTTTAGTTACTTGAACAACACTCACCCAGTCCAAGAGACCAAACCCACTGTACAATTTTTATCTCAATGGGTATTTAATGCCTTTATCTTGCACAAGTTCAATGATTCCGCCAAAGGGGAGTCCAGAACACAGTTTGCTGAAGAGTAGTAAAGTACCTTACATGGGCACTGGGAGGAGAAAAGGAAAGAGGAGAAAGTTGGGCTCTTTAATATAGATTCCCAGGAACAAGAGCTGGTTTTAAAAAGACCATCTAGTGGAGATGGGAGCCTGTGCACCAGTGGAATCAATGGCCTTTTCTACCACCCGCCATCAGTTCCAATGCTACTAATCCACATGTAGAAGAAACTCCGAGGATGATTGGGAAAGAGTCTGAAAGAGATGAGGGCCGTGTGGCAACAATTGATCTTCCCTAGGTGCCATTAATCCCCGCGTCCATAGAAGGATGAACTAACACCCCAGACAACTTGAAAACAGTATTTTCTTGTTTTCTCTGAGGAAGGATTTACAGTTTTCATTAAGTTCTCTGAGAAACTCATAATCTAAGTTTATGCATTCCTCTCAAAAGCAAACTTCCATGGACCACTGACCAAGAAAGATGTAATAAGTGTTTCTCAGGGTTCTGCAGAGCACACTTTCATCTCATGCCTCACAACAGAACAGTAGTCTTAGGGATGCCCAGTAACCTGCAACAATGGATTGGAACTCCCATCTGCCATGTGCAGATCCCATCCAATACTGGTCTCAATTAACACAAGCCCTCCTAGCCTAGCCTGTTAATCGTTCATGAAAATGAGTCTCACCTGGTCTTGACCACAGGCATGAGTGGTTTGAAGGCCATACTCTGACATTTATACAACTACCTTGCAACCTGTGCTTTGGTTGGCTTAACTTCCCTGGCTTTACCATGAAAATCCCTCCAATGGAGAATACTCTGGCTCTTAATGTGTAATATCCAGTTTCCTGCTGGATGTCTCCACTTGGGCTGCACAGGAGTATTTCTAATGTAGCACTTCTAAAAGAAACTCATCCTCTCCTTTACAGTGGTGTGACCTCATGAGTGGTCCCTATATCCCTGTCAATACTTAGCAGTATATAATACTCTGGTTTCTTCTGATCCACTGGGTATACATGGTGTTTAATTAGCATTTTCTAATTAAAATAGTGACTATTTATTGGCATATCTGTCTCATAACTGTACTGTAAATTCCCTGAAGTCAAGGTCATTATTTCCATACTTTCTGAACAAGTGTGTGGAACATGTTCAGAATCAATAACCTTCTATTAGACAATTAAACAGGTGAATGAACTCATCAGAGTTCTCAAGACCACTGAGTGAAAAATAACTGCTTATTAAACAGAAATGTACATATATATTTAAATAGGAATCTACCCCATATATTTATATACATACATGTACATTTCTATTAATATGATTTTATATTTATTTCTATTTATGAAATTTGGGCTTAACAAAGATTAAATCAAAAGACAGCCTCACATTAGAGAGTCATGCAAGGTTTGTTTTGACACCCCTTGACTATGTCTAAGCAAATTCAATTTTCATCTCAGTGTGTGGCAAGTGGAAAGGATAGGCTTGGAGTCAGTTGTATCTGTTTTTGCAGTGTGTCTCTGTCATGTTCTAAGTGTTTTACTCAAGATAAACAGTTTAAGCTATGGGGAAAATAATACATGTTTCATGGAATTAATTTAAATTTAATTTGAAAAGTATCATATATTGCAAACTACTCATCACTGCTCCTGGCATGTGGCATTTCTGGTGGTAGGTAATAACTGTTATTATTTTTACCGGAAGGATTTGATAAAACTCTTAAGTGCACTTAAAATTGGATTTCCAGTTTTATTCTAGATGAATCACCTTGAGAGGGAAGGATACTTACTATATACTCCATGGTTCTGCTAGGCTACTGCTGTCATGTCAAAGTAACTGTTCATTGTATCATGTTGAGGTGCTAGATGGGAATCACAAGTTTATGATAGGAAAAAAATTAAAGAATCTTTTTTATTGTGAAGCTTGGTGACATTTCCTTATCTAAAGAACAGAACAGAAAGAAAAGGTTGAAATAATGAGCATTGTTTTGATTATCCCTGTGCCTTACTTAGGTCAAATTTTATATATTTTATTGATTGTCCATTTGACATTCCATGTTCATCACTGCTAAAATGTTTTATAAGAAATCACTTCATACTCAGTTGCCAAAAACAATAAATAATTTATTCTCACTCATGCATTTGTGTTGACTAAACTTTGGCTAGACAAGACCAGTCGGATGTGGGCTTAGATCCAAGCCATGGGCTATACCTGGGCCTATTCTCTCTGTCTTATTCTCTTTAAATTCTGGTCTAGCTGTGGCAGACTTCACAACAATAGCAGAAATGCATTACAGCTAGTTCAGGCACAAATACATTGATATTTGGGGATTTATCTTAGACAAGACCAATGCCTTAGCTAATATAGCTCACAGTTCTAGTTGACTGTGTATAGTGGCAGAAAAGACAAGATCCAGCCAGTTCTGCCAGCATGTTTGCTTATGCTTATCATCCTTTCTACACACATGCAGCTTAGGATCCCCTGACTAGGTGGTGATGCCACTCAGCATGGGCTGGGTCATCCCACACAATTCATATTAGTAAACAAGACAATCTCCCATAGACATTCCCATAGGCCAACCTGATCTAGACAAACCCTCCTCGAGATGCTCTTCTCACGTGGTTCTAGACTATGTTAACAGTTGAAACTGCCAACATTTCATACCAGAGAGGTGGCAAGGATTACTGATCAGCATTTGTTATATAGGAAAGGAGAAAAGAAATACCAGGCAGCCAGAAGAATTTTTGGCAATCCATTGGTTGTTGTTAACCAGGGAAAGGATCAATAGCCACTGCAATGTATTGTGTAGGGACATAAAAATGGCAGTGCCATCAAGAAATATGGACAAAAGAGAAGAGCAAGATGGAGATGGGTGGACTAATTCTGCTCTTGGCATATCACATTTGAGAATAAAACCATCCTAAATGACTGATGTTCATAAGGAATGTGACAGAAAGCTGCTGGTTTGAATGCATTCTCACCTTCTTCCATAAGAGAGTTGAGTTGTAGCTAAACTGTGGACCAATACCTCCCCCAGGCCTCTTAGGATTATCTCACAAGATAATGTCTCAATGATGTGTGAACAGAGATGTGAATGTGAATATTTCTTTCAGATTTTTCTGTGCTCCCCAATCTGTGGACTGAAACCATAATAACCACAGCCATCTTCCAAGTCATTTGTTGGAGAAGAAAAGCCATCAGTTGTCAGTACACCTAAAACTCTCTCCCTAGAATGTCTGATGAGAAAGAAATGCACTTGCAGAGAATGACTTTGTCTTGATTACTAATCATATTAGCCCATCTGAGATGCTGAAACAAAGCACTGCATTCTGTCAGTTTATAAACAACACTGACATATTTCTCATCATTCTGGATCTGGAGCCTGGCAGTACAGTCAAGCCACTTACAGTTTGGTATCTGGGGAGAATCTGTCTCTATTTCCTAGATGGAACCTAGTCACCAGATACATTCTCAGAAGAGAAAAGTGTGATGGCCTTGTGAAGCAGAAGGCACAGAAGAGCATGAGGGTATGAACTCTCTTTCTCAAGCCTCTTTCATAAGCACATTGACTCTTTCATGAGAGCCTGGGCCTATTGACTTAATCACTTTCCAAAAGGCTATTCTTCTTAATGGAATTGGAGTGGGTATTAAGTTTCAACTGAACTTGGGAGGAGAT
Source organism: Onychomys torridus (assembly GCF_903995425.1). Taxonomy (NCBI): domain Eukaryota; kingdom Metazoa; phylum Chordata; class Mammalia; order Rodentia; family Cricetidae; genus Onychomys; species Onychomys torridus. The sequence continues at coordinate 5,300,165 of NC_050449.1, read as the reverse complement.
ACCACTGTTCAAACCATGGCAGGAACAGCTTAAACCACGTTTATTATGTTATAGCAACTACATTACAGATTCTGCAATCAAACAAACAAACAAATGAAAGTCTCAGTTGCTGGGAGAAGGCTCTGTGGTTAAAGAAATTACTAGATAAGCAACAGGACCAGAGTTCTAAGTCCCAGAACCCATGTATATGCTGGTGAGTGTGAGAACTTGCCTATAATTCCAACCTCAGAAGTTAAAGACAGGAGATCTCTAGAGCGAACTGGCTAGAGAGACCTGGCATACCAGCTCACTCTGATCTTATCTGAGAGAGCCTGCCTCAAAGAATAAGGTAAAAGAACAATAGAACAAGAATCCCAAACAACCTCAGGCCTCCATGTGTACTTCACACACACACACACACACACACACACACACACACACACACACTCACATGTACATGTACACACATACATATACACACAAATATGCACAAGTACACACACATGCATATACACATTCATGTACACTACACACATGTACATATGAATAGAACTAATAATAAAGACCAAAATGTGACACTGGGTCAGGATTTCTGGGTGGAAAGCTGCAGGTGCCCTGCTGATATCTCCATCAGCCAATTGGCTGTGACTTGTAAGACAGTGTGCTCACCAGACCTGAAGATTGAAGAGAAATGCTTGAGAAACCTCACACTTCCTGTGCTGGCTGTTATTCATTGCTTTTAGCAAGGTTGAGCAAGAAAAAAATTGTGGAACCTGGTCAAACAGATTTGCAAGTCAGAGATTAAAGAAAGTGCAGAAATGTTGGGCTATATCTACAGCCTCCTCTCTGGCCTGAAAAGGTTTCTATACCTCAGGTAGCAGGAAATAAACCTCTTGGTTCTCAGGTGCCTTTCACAAAGACTTCTCCATCTCAAAGGGGCCTAGCCATGGTTCAAACAAACAGAATGAAATGTGGGACTTCTATGACTCAGTTGACAAAATATTTGCTATATAAGAATCAAGATATAGTTTTGAGCACCAGAATCTGTATAATAAAGCTGAGTGTGGTGGTATGCACTTGTAATCCCAATGCTGGGAAGGCAGAGGCTCACTCGACAGCCAGCCTGGCTAGATTGTCATATTTTAGTCCAGTAAGAGATGGAGTCTAAAAAAAAAGCCACAGTGGATGGCATTCTGAGAAATAACAATCAAGACTGACCTCTGGCCTCTACACACACATACACTCATGTGTGCATACACACTTCTGCACACATGAATATGCACATATATGTAAATCTCTGTATTCTGTCAGTCCTCAGATGATCTCCTAGAGGATTGTTCACACTGCTATTCCTGGCTACCAGATGTGTGTTAAGACCAAATTCCAGCATTCATTGACTGGAACTAAGCTTGACCAGGAGCTTTGAGGAATTAGCGAGGCTTTGGGGAGAAAAAGAAAGTGACCTGGGACTGGCTTTTGAGGACACTTGATGAAGGGATCTGCAATATTAGACAGAAAAGCATGGATGTAGTGACTTGGAATCACGGCCTCAAGGATTCCTTGTCTCCTCCACAAAGTTGGTAGAGGAGGCAGCAAAGTAACCTCTGGAAGGACTCTGAAAACAATTATCATAGGAAATGAAATATAAGTGTCTGAGCTGCTCCCGCAGACAGCATGGAGTGAGAACATGGGTATTCCTTCATATCTACAATGGCTGGGGCACTTGCAGGAGGTTGATGATCTATGGGTGGGCCCAGAAGGACATTCACCAAGGTCAGCAAGGGTTGTTCTGATATGGAGAAATTGCTTCACTAATACAGTGTGTGGCAGATTTTACCCACTGGTGAGGAGCAATGGGAGAAGAGTAACAGAACTGAGTCCATTCACGGCCACAGGGAAGAGAAGAAAACAAAATAGAGTACAGTTGGTAGTGCTTATTCATTAGTCAGGTGACTACAACCACAGGACCAACCGGCAATTGTTATAGGGACTGAGGGGTACTGAATAAATATAGTGTATATCTACTGGCAAAAAAATCAGCCACAACAAAAAAAGAATATATGAAATCCATATCAGAAGAAGAGGATGGAGAGGCTGGAATCTTAGAGCTTACCTCAGTTCCTGAATGTCAGCCAACCTTCAGGTCTGGCACCTATAAGACTGTAGTACTTCTGTCCTTAAAGAAACCTACAATCAGAACTGACTCTTACCAGGTCTGGAGACTGGAAAGATGGCATTTTTTTAGATTTTTAATGGAATCTTGAAGTTGGTCATGATGGGAACATTTATACTATAGAAATCAGCGAACACTGGGATAGAGGTTCTCTCTCTATAACTATCCATTCAAACACACTGGAGAGGCAAGGGTATCCAAATTTTTTTTTTCTGGCTGAATATTTTTATTATATCTAAAATTTTTTTCTTTTTAAAAAAATGAATTTAATTTTACATATCAGCCATGGGTTCCCCTGCCCTCTCCCCTCCTGCCCCCGCCTTCCCCTCAGCCCACCCCACCCCCCATTCCCATCTCCTCCAGGGCAAAGACTCCCCTGGGGATGCAGCTCAACCTGGTAGATTCAGTCCAGGAAGGTCCAGTCCTCTCCTTCCAGGCTTAGTGAAGTGTCCCTGCATAAACCCCAGGTTCCAAACAGCCAGCTCATGCACTAAGGACAGGTCCAGGTCCCACTGCCTGGGTGCCTCCCAAACAGTTCAAGCTATTCAACTGTTTCACTTATCCAGAGGGCCTAATCCAGTTGGGGGTCCTCAGCTTTTGGTTCATAGTTCATGTGTTGCCATTCGTTTGGCTATTTGTCCCTATGCTTTTTCCAATCTTGGTCTCAACAATTCATGCTCTTACAGCCCCTCCTCTTTCTCATCAATTGGACTCCTGGAGCTCCACCTGGGGCCTGGCTGAGGATCTCTGCATCCACTTCCATCAGTTATTGGATGAGAGTTCTAGCATGACAATTAGGGTGTTTGGCCATCCAATCTCCTGACTAGGTCAGTTTGGGCTTTCTCTAGACCATTGCCAGCACTCTACAGTGGATGTATCATTGTGGATTTCTGGGGACCTCTCCAGCACTCTGGCTATTCCTATTCTCATGTGGTCTTCATTTATCATGGTCTGTTATTCCTTGTTCTCTCTTTCTGTTCTTGATCCACCTGGGATCTCCTGCTCCCATAAGCTCTCTTTCCTTCGAACCTTGCCCTTCATTACCCCCACTGTCGTCCAGGTTGTTCATGTAGTCTCATCCATTTCTCTGTCATTGGGTGATCCCTGTGTCTTTCTTAGGGTCCTGTTTTCTAGGTAGCCTCCCTGGAGTTGTGAGTAGCAGTCTAGTCATCTTTGTTTTACACCTAGTATCCACGTTTGGGCATATACCCAAGGAATGCTCAAACATACCACAAGGGCATTTGCTCAGCTATGTTCATAGCAGCATTGTTTGCAATAGCCAGAACCTGGAAACAACCTAGATGCCCTTCAACTGAAGAATGGATAAAGAAAATGTGATACATATACACAATGGAGTACTACTCAGCAGAGAAAAACAATGACATCATGAGGTTTGCAGGCAAATGGATGGATCTAGAAAAAATCATCCTGAGTGAGGTAAACCAGACTCAGAAAGACAAACATGGTATGTACTCACTCATAGGAGGATACTAGGGGTATCCAGAATTTTAAGGTCCAGTGGATGCAGATCCTGAGCTGATTTTGTGGTCTGGAAACCCAACAAAATAACAGTTTTTTCTCTTAGTGTGGAAGCCTGTGAGAGACAGGTGTTAAATGGAATCCTGCCCCAATATGCTTTGTAATTGGTTTGTGAGTATCTGATAATTCTCTAACTAATAATAAGAATTAAAATACTTGGTAACCTCAGCATCCACCATAGCAGGTTCTTGGCTTGTGCAGTAAGAAATAGCCCAGGGGAAGTCAGAAAACAGCTCCTTCTTACCCTTCTGCCCAACCCAGGAATCCAAAATAGGCTGTACACAGGAGCAGATTCTCACCCTAGCTGTCTTCTTACTGCTGGGGTTAGGGCTGCCAGTCAAGACTCAAGGGCTTCAGGGCTGTGGTGTCTAACAGTTTCCTTTAGGTTTCTGGATAGTTGCTGCACAAACCAGGTGCTTCCTGGGAATGGTAGTATGTTCAACAAAGCCACAGTCTAAGCTGTAGCTCTTTCTTTGAATTCAGAATCATTGGACCTTATTGCAAGGGCTGAGATACAGTGAAGTATGTGGATTGTTTTCTTCTGGAAAAAAAGGTGTCAGAAGCAGTTTGTGTTCTCATTAAGTTTCACTTTGGGGCTTAACTCTCCCACTGTCTACCATAATGTGGGTCATTCAGACCTCCTACAAAGCATCACATTCACTTACCAAACTGATCATGTGTCCAGAATTGTTCATATTCAGAAGAGTCTGTGGAATTAAGTTCTATGAATGACCTGGACTGGTAAATCAGTCCTTCACGGGAATGAAATTGTATCCAGCATTGAGGCTGTGTCAACCTCAAACCCAGAGTTAATCTTCCTGACAAGTGGCCAAGAGCCACAGGTCACCCACGATGACTTCAGCTCTATCCTTCCCCTGTGCTGCATCTGTAGCCGTATGGAGAGTCCAGTTGAGCAGGAAGCAGAAGCTATAGCTTGGCTTACGAACAGGTCAGTGTGACATAGGTTGTGAGCTAAAAATTAATGGTGAGTGGCTTTTAAATCATCTACAAAGGTGGAAGCAAAGGCTGGAAAGAGAAAGTTTCCAGAGTACAGACCTGGGAACATCCATTTTATACTAAGACCCTATAGCCTTCTGTGTAGTTAAAGTTTTCCTGCCTGGCCCATAGTCAGGACAAATCTCTCTTACCCGCCAGTCCCACAGTCGCTCAGACCCAACCAAGAAAGCACACAGAAACTTATATTGCTTACAAACTGTATGGCCGTGGCAGGCTGTTTGTTATCTACCTTTTCTATCTTAAATTAACCCATTTCTGTTAGTCTATACTTTGCCACATGGCTTGTGGCTTACCAGTGTCTTTACATGTTGCTTTTCATGGCAGCTGCTGGCGGTGTCTCCCTCCAACCTTCTACTTCCCAGAATTCTCTTCTCTCTTGTCCTGCCTATACTTCCTGCCTGGCCACTGGCTTATCAGAACTTTATTTACACAGAGTGATATCCACAGCACTTCTGGACACTGGACTTTAGCAGCATGGGGATGTGCATGGCACCTGAAATAGACCAGAGGATATATAGCTTTCCTATATCATTCAGGTCCCTCATATTCTGGCGCTACTCTAAGAGATATAAATAAGACTCAGATTAAATTTCTTGTCAAATGTATAGGATAGAAACCTCATATCACTTTTAATTTGATGAAAAGAAAACCAAGAGACCCTTCTTAAACAGCTCTACTGAGAAGCCAGGATTATACCATTGTAATATTATTACCTGATGTATCCCAAGGATACTTCTCACTACCTTTAGTTTCTACAGTCTCAATTTTACTCAAATAGTTCCATGGGTTATATTTTTGCTATATTCTCCATGACTCTTTACAAAACAAGTTGTTAAGATTTTTAGTACTAGAAAAGTCTAATTTATGTTCTTCTTCATAGTTTAACATTATTTCCAAAATGTATGAATGTGTATGTGCATGTGTACATATGTGAGAGTGTGTGTGTTTATATACGTGAATTTTGAAACTGAACTTCCTTTCAACAGAGCAAAGTAGAATAAGTATCTCAAATCACCAACCTTTGAGAATTGAATAAAATGATGGCAAGAACCTAGGATGAATAGCAACCTTCCTCCTGGGGCTCCTCCTCTCAGGCAGCACACCTTGTACTGAGTCAGTCTGTGCACTGGTAGAGGACAGATGTGCTTTGGTCCCATGCTGGAAGCTCCTGCCACTCTGGCCTGTGGAGACACAGTACATACTACCTCTGAGATGGTACCAAATAAGGCCTGTGTAAAATTTAGTCTGTTTTTTTTCAACCAGAGAAGCAGCAGATAGTGATGGAATAAACAACAGTTGAATCTAGATAAATTTAAGCAGGCCACCCAGTGGTGGGCTCTGTGCTTACCATCAACACTCTCCACTCCAGGTTCATTATTTGTAGAATGGGAACAGTAACATTTAGCTGGAAGGATTGAACATCTGGAAAAGTAACTGAGCTATATCAATAAAAACTTGCTCAATACAGTATCTGGTTTATAGACAACAAACAAATATTACTAAAAATGAGAGGAACAATCATATTCAAGAAAATGGCTATAATAAATAACATTTTTAAAGCTGTATAAATGTTATAATGAGTACTTTGAAATCATATCAAGTTCTTAAGTACCATCACTGCACAATCTTATAGTAAGAATTTAAGATACAGAGAAGGTAGGGGACTTCCTATATTCATAGCAATGAAGGCTTCCTACAAACCTAGAGGTTTGTTCCACCTCTCAGAATGTATGTGAGATTGTCATACCTTGTCCTTTAACAAAACAAAACAACAAAAAGCCCTGATATGGTTAGATTATCTAAGACACAGAAACCTACACGGTGATTGTTACACCTTTTCTGCCATTTTTATTAGTTTTTTTAAGAATTTCATACAATATGTCTTGATCATGTTCACCCTTCTCCCAACTCCTCCCAGATCCACCACCCAACTTCATGTCTGTTTGTTTGTTTCTTAAATCAAGTCCAGTATGTGCTGCTCATCTACTCATGGGTGTATAACCATTCACCAGAGTGAGGTCAACTTGCCAGGGACCACACCCTTAAGGAAAACTGACTCTCCACCCTCCTGGCAGATAGCATATGCCAGTAGTTCCTTGGCTGGTGGTGGCACTTCATGTCCACCCCAGTACTCTGGTGGGATTTTGAGGATTGTTATTATTATTGATCTTAAATAAAATATACATTTTATGGAAGCTCCTCCTTGAAGTCTAAGAGGAATAACAAAATGCATCTGGATATGGAGTCATGAGAAAAGGTTTTGGCTAACATTGTACATCACTTATCATGCTGGGTTTTGACAGAGATGGGGACAATTGCTATCTTACTTTGCTGAGAGGAATGAATGAGTAAACAGATATAAAACACTTCACAAATGCAATTGCCTAACAGATAGTTGTCATTACTATTTAGACATAATTATATATATTTTGGGAAACTTAAAGTTGATACTGAAATTATACTGATTTTTCTTTCTATTTTAATTGGGAAGTAAAACAAATTATTTCATTATGCTTTAATTTACAACATTCTACTAAGTAAAATGTTTTAATATGTAAATTTCTAGTACTATAATTTTAATCATATTTTAAATTTATTCTTTGAAAATTTCATACACACACACATATCTATTCCCTTCTGCTTCCTTCTAACTCTATCCTGACCTACCCCAACATTTCCCCCTCATAAAATAATTATCATATCTTTTAAAGATATTTTTATAGCCCACTGAGTACAATTAGTGTTGTCTGTAAGCACACGTGCCATCCACTGGAATGTGGGCAACCTACACACCAAAGAAGAATGACTCTCCCTCCCCAGTCATAACCAATTGCCTTTAGTGCTTTTGTGAGATGCACAACTGGCCAAAGTGCTGAGAAGTGACTGAGAGCTCAGCCCTAACTGGGACATCTGTATCGTCCCCTTTCCCTGGCTCTAAAGCTCAGGGAATATCTTGTTTTTAATATGACAGAATTACTATGGATGAAGACAAAAGATGGCAACACACAGCAATGCTTCTTTCTTTGTTTTTGTAGAAAGTTTCACAGGAGGATGAGAAACAACAGATATCCCATATTCTGGAAGATATCATTACGGGGTTGCCTAGGAGACACACCAGGACACATTATCAAGTTATGCTTTGTATTCTTTTGGAGTCAGTAGAAATGAGTGAGATGTGAAACATGGAGGCTAAGATTTCAGAAAACAAGCTTGCAGCATTATCACAGAGAAACATGTCCTATTTCACTGAGAAGATTCTGAAGCAGGCATTTTCTGGAACTATTCACTGTAGTTGAAAGTGTAGGACGCATAGAAATAGAGTAAACAACATGTAGAAGGCCATGACATTAACTGACAATGTAAGTGTTGTAGTGGAAGACAGGTTGTAGACAGGGGGAATGGCTGTCTGAGGGATAGCCCAGAAACTCCTATAGGAGTGAGAATATAGACTAAGATCTAAGAAGAAGCCTTGGACATTACCCATAGAAGAAGCAAGCAAGGCTGGAGAGCTGTAAGAACGCTCAATCAAATGGCTGCAGGTGATACTGTTCCAGAGAATTAGGAAGATGTGAGAGCTGAGGAATCTGAGATGCATGCTGTGGGCAGTAGCTGCTGAAGGGACAGTAATGTGGAGGAGCAGAGAATCTCTGTCCCGCTGGGAAGCAGCCTTCAGGTGGACAGGGAACAACTTTACATTCCTCTGTGGATTAGAGACCTTCAATACATGAATTACATAGATTTCACATATGCTGATGAGAGAAGCAGCTTGATTGCTTTTAATGTAATGGAAAGACCACAAACATGCCAAGGCTGTTTTTGCAGGTATTACTAGACTTGCAATATCTTCTGGCAAATGAGTCCTTAGGGTTGCAATATGAAGAGGAAAGGGTAAGTGCCATGGGCAAAGGCCCATTCAGGAGAATTAGCCATTTGAAGAAAGTGTTCTTGGAAGTTTAAACATTTAATGCCCATTCACACAAATTGACCAGAGCAATGCTCAAAAAGCCATTGGTTGCAAGTCTATTTTAAAGCAAGGATCTTAAAGTAGACAAATTGAGGCCACAAGTAAAATTGGTTTGTTTGCAAGATAGATAGACAGATTGATGGATGGATGGATGGATGGATGGATGGATGGATGGATGGATGGATGGATGGATGGATGGATGGATGGATGGATATTTATAGGTAGACAGAGACTGTTTCATTGACTAGTTGGGTCAAGGCAGTCTTAGAGATATGAAATGTTTTGTTAATATCTCAAAAATTCTATCTGTGGCCAGGGAAGCAGGTCAGTGATAGAGTGCTTATCCAGCATGTTCAAGGCTCTGAGATGAATTCCAGCATCAAGAAAATTTGTCTTTGTTTTACATGGAAATGCTTGGGTGAGTGGAGGGAAAACTTAGTGAATTTTGCCTCTAGTTCCATCAGCCAGAGTAATAAAAATTCCTTCTAGATTTCAGCATTATATTGTACATCACCTAGGTTTTTTTTAATTTTAATGTGTCTTTATTTGAGTCTTCAAGCTGCATTTTGGTAAAGTTTGGGGGATGTTTCACTAAGAGACTAGCTGGATGACGTTTTAAACAAGTCTTTAGCAATTTATTAAGCATTAATCTATTTACCTACTTTCACTCACTCTGTTAGTTACTTTTCTCATTGCAGCGACCAGACACCTGACTCGAACGAGTTTAATGAAAGAGAGGACTATTTTGGCTTCTAGTTGCAGAGGGATAGTCAATCATGTTAGGCAGGCACAGTAACAGGAGCAGGAAGCTGAGGGGTCACATTGAGGGGCAGAGAGATAGTAGAGAACAGACAGAAAGTAGAGCTAACGTATACAACTTCAAGGCCTGCCCCTCCTGAACCATGTCTTTCAGTGAGTCTCTACCTTCCAAAGGTTCCATGACCTCCCATGCAGAGACATCAGCTGGAGATACATATTCAAGCACAGGAGCCTTCAAACTAACCCATCTATTTAATTCTGCAGTGCTGGGGACTGAACCCAGGGACTCATGCATATGAACTATATCATCTATTTAATTTTGCAGTGTTGGGGACTGAACCCAAGGCCTCATGCATATGAGGCAAATGCTTCATCACTGAGCTACACTCCCAGTCCTTACTTTAACATTTTTTATTTGAACAGTTTTTTAGGCATTATAGTGATATTTTACTTGTGCTGAAATGCAATTTTATTTGTATGTTAATAAATAAAGTTGCCTGGGGTTCAGAGCTAATAGCAAGCCATAGCAGAAGCCAGGCATTGGTGGCATACACCTTTAATCCCAATCACATGACAGGTAGATCTCTGTGTGTTCAAGGATACAGCCAGCATGGAGACACATGCCTTTAATCTCAATACAACCATAGAGACCTAGAGGTCTGTATAGACAGGCAGTGACAAGGAGGTCATGTGGTTGGGTTTACAACCAATGAGAAGGCAGAACAGAAAGTTAATAAAAATATAGACACACAGGAAGTAGGTCTCTTTTGGAGGGGAAAGATGGCAGCGGTAACAAGGGGTATGAAATGGATTTAGTCTTTAATTCTCTTAGCTACTGCTCTGACCTCTTGGGCTTTTAACTCTGCATTTGGCTTTGTGTTTCTTATTTAATAAGACTGTTACAGCTACATTTGGCACCCACGTGGTAAGAATTCATTAAAAACCACTTGGCTTGGCTTGGCTTGGTGGCCCGCCCTGGGCCTGACTAACTATAAGCAGTTACCCAAAGCTGGAGCTACTTGGAGTCAGATTGACAACTCAAGTGGCTCATGCTTAAAAAAAAAAAAAAAGGCGATGCTATGAACAACTCAGGCCCTGCCAGAGCTACCAGGTCCGGCTGCACTCAACTATAATTGCAGCAGCTACTCGCAACTGCAGATAGAACTGCTTGCGGCCAAAATGCCAGTGCATGTGGTCAGAGCTTAAGGAAGCTCCTTTTAAGCTTTTAGCCAGAACTTATGGCTACTCTTTCTTTCTTTCCTTCCTTCCTCTCTCTCTCTCTCTCTCTCTCTCTCTCTCTCTCTCTCTCTCTCTCTCTGGATTCATACCTCAGATGCTAGGTAGCTGTTTTGAAATTCCCACAGATTTCTACTATTCTACCACAGACTTGGTAAGTCAATTAAGATATCAGATATTTTAAAGGAACAAACTAGTTAAAGGAGAGAAAATTTTTTTCCACATTAAAAAAAAAATGGATATTATGTGTACACTGGAAGAAAATTGGGCTTTGATAAAATTTTAGGCAGTCTGAAAATGGAATAACTATACAAGAAGATTAATGTTGATGGGATTATGCACATTACTACTTTCCTTATCTTTATTTTACTATTTAAAAAGATAGTCAATTAAAGTGCCAGGATAAAATCTTTAGAAAAACCTCTTAAATCTGTTAAAATGATTAACAGAGAAATTCAGATTCAGACAAAAGAAATTAATAGTGAAGTTGTTTCAGGATTGGATTATAAGGTTACAGAAAGAAAGCCTGTTTTCACACAATCAACCTCAATTTATCTGGTAACCATATAGCAGCTACCTGATCAAGTGAATGCACAAAATATTTGGACTCCAATTGAAATGTTAGATTTACAAAGGTTTAAGGAGGCAATAGTGTCTTATGGCATGTATTCCCCATTTTTATAGCAAATGTTAAACTCCTGGTCAACTTATAATAAGATTATACCACAGGACTGGTGAGAACTGGCAAATGCTGTTCTGGAACCCAGGGCACAGCTGCAGTGGTATATGTGGTTCAAAGAGGAAGCTAAAACATAGAAAAACAATAGAGGGCTAGAGATACACAAATCTCCCAGGATCAGCTTGTTGGAGAAGGCCAATATGCTGCAATACAAACACAATGTTTATATGATAACCAAACCCTAACTCTATGTCAAATGGCAGCACCAGATTTACTTCAGAGAGGAGGATGAGCATCGAAGACATTCCATATAGAGATTCTCTTCACCTTGGCAAAAATAGCCATTTGGGCAAGAAACTGTTCTTGTGTGGACTGCTTGATCAACTGGACATGCAGGACCCATAGGAAAGTGACATGGTCCTTCAGATTCCTGCTTCACAGAGGAAACTGCTAGACCTTCTACAGGACACAGAGAGAAGTGACTGAGAGACTCTAGGCCTGTGGGCTGGAGGCAGATGCCCCAACTTTACAAAAGAACTTTGGATGACTGTCCAGGCTGCCAGCTGTCTCTGTCTACTGTTGCAAGACTCCCAAAAGTTGCTTGCATCCTTTTCCCATTTCTAAGGTAATAGTATATCCTTCTGAGGTCTTTGATGTAGCTGAAGACTAGATAGTTATAATTTTCCTTAGTTATGATAAAAGGTAAGTTAGATGTGAAATCTTAGACTCACAAATATAGGATAGATAGGATATCTTCTTTAATTTTGCCAAATACAAATAGACTAGATATTATAAATAGACTAGATATTGTAACTGTAAGTCTTGCTTAATAATTGTTTTGTTATATGTAATTTGTTATATGTGAAAGTTAAAACCTTCCTTTTAAAAAAAAGAAAAGGGGAAGTGCTGTGGATATTGTTCTGTATAAATAAAATACTGATTGGCCAGTAGCCAGGTAGGAAGTATAGGCGGAACAAGGAGAGAGGAGAATTCTGGGAAGTAGAAGGCTGACAAGCAACATGTAAAGATACTGGTAAACCACAAGCCATGTGGCAACTTATAGATTAATAGAAGTGGGTTAATTTAAAATGTAAGAACTAGATAGCAAGAAGCCTGCCACAGCCATACAGTTTATAAGCAATATAAGTCTCTGTGTGTTTACTTGGTTGGGTCTAAGTTGCTGCGGGACTGGCGGGTGAGAGAGATTTTCCTGACCATGGGCCAGGTAAGCCTGGAGAAAACTCCAGCTATAAGACATCATTCCTGGATATTTGCTTTAAAGTTCCTTCTTGTTTCTAGTTTCATTGCATCCTGGTCAGTTTGTTGATAGCATGGTTCTCAGTCCCAGAAACATAAGTCTGGTTTATTTTTATGAAACTTAATTTCTGAAAATTCTACTAGCTTAAGTCTTTTGGAATTCTGTCTCTTTTTTCTTACAACCTTTGTCTTTTCACATACATAATCACTGCTGTGAATTAAATTTAAATATCTTCAGACATATACTTTTAAATATATCTGCATCTTTATGTATTATATAATAGCATATAGTTTTTTAAATATATGCAAATATATAAAGACATTTTTGTCTATGCAGAAAGCACAATGATGCATATGTACTATATAATTACACTCAAATAATGGTATTCATGTCACTGATTCTTAGTAGCCTGTGAAGCTCTACTTGTTTGGAAACATCTTAACCCAACTTCAAAATTTGAGACCCTGTGAGCTATCCTTGTAATATGTTTCCAGGCTACAAGACAATGCAGGGAGGTTTGCTTCCTGATGCCAGGTTCTCAGAATGTAGAGTTCTTTGGAAGTCTTACTTCCTACCTGGGGCTGAAAGGAAAATGGGAAATGGTAGATTTTGTTTATTTATTTTGATTACTATTATTTTTTAATCAGAGTGGACATGTTCTTAAAACAATTCTCAAATGTTTAGTTAAATAAACATTCCAAGATTCAGGCAACAGAAGCCACACATATTCTTTAGTTCTAAATTTCAGTTCAAGTGTTTTTAAGATTCTGACACTGGATAAAAGGGGCAGATGCCTGAATAAGAAGGATAACTAGCAATACTTCTCAGGAGATTTCCATTGACACTGTCTTGGAAATTTTGTACATTTCTGAGTCATATAATGTGTTTTAATCTTATGTTTGTATAAGATAATGGAGTTTTATTCACACACACAAAAAAATGGACTCTGTTGCAGAGACAATCAAGTTATGAATTCCCAGGCTGAGAGTTATTTGGCTGCTTTGTTGGTTTGAACAATGAGAGAGGATGCTGTTTGGTGAATGAGAACATGGAATGAAGAGATGTGAAAATGAGGAAAGAAGAAACACTAGTCAGTAGCTGTGCAAACAAGGACATTGATCATTCCTTGCCATTGATGGCTGCTTTTTTTATGGGGCTTTTCTACAGAAGTCAGCATAGTTCTTCCATCCTTATTAGGAAAGGTGGCTGATTTGCATTTGTTCATATCTTAGACTTGCCAGAGGTTAGAAATGATTAAGACAGGCTCTTTACTACCTAGCAGCTTACAGTCCACCTGAAGTGAGCAGACAGTAAGCAGGGACACTTAGAAGCGTCCTATGTTAAGGTACTGAAGTTACCCAGAAAAGACTTGATGATGAGTAATAGCTAGTGTCTTATTGCAGTGACACTCATCAATGTGAGGTACTTCTCTTTTTCTTTGAAAAGTGTAATTATCTTAGCTTAGTACAGCAAGGAGATGGAGGAAAGGAGGTTGGCATTAAGAATCACACCCCTGACAGAAAGGCATCCTAGGTAGAAGACACAGCAGGGTAAAATGTGCAAACATCCCCACGAGTAGCTTCTGCTGTTATAGGTTCCCAGGCATTGGCCTTTTCTCCAGGATTGTTGCCTTTACCTGTTGCTGAGACAGACTGGGTCACTGTGACCTTAACCAGAGAGTGCTTTTCAGCATTGACTAACCCGACATGTTGCTTCAATGCCATCTGAGTCTTACTCATAATAACTGTCAAAGTGACACCTGGCCCACTGCAACCTATCTCTTATTCACAGAGATTTTCACAGAAGCTGCACATTAGAGAGTCTGAGAAGTTGCCATCCCAGCTCAAGCTTTCCCAAGGTTTAAGCACAATAGGATTACTCTAATCTCATGTAGTAGAAACGCCAGAGAAAGGTTTTGTTCTTAGATCCACTCTATCATGCTTGATGTAGGGTTGAATCAATTGTCAAAAGCTCCTTTTTCTGCAATTCAGGTCAAGATGTATAAATTAGAGTGAATAATAATGTCAGCACAGCCAGTGACAAGTTTCATCTGGTACAACTGAGACTGAGGGCCTGGTGCACCATGGCGTCTCCGCGGTCCCTGTCTTCAGTTACTTAGAACTCAGGGCAATATGAAGAGTTTGACACTTAACTTCAAGCCTGAGGAAATGGGGAATATGTTCTGCAGTTTCCAGACAAGACTTAGGATTTGGATAAATGTTTCTCAGGGTATGTCTAACCAATAGAAAGATCCTACTACATTCTAAAGTTACAGAAATATGGTATGAAAGTCACAGTTGCTACAAATAACAATCATCCACAATCTTTATGACTTGCTTTAGAAATTGGAAAACCATACTTCTTTTTTCTGGAGGGCAATGTATTTATATACTCATTTATTTTCTGTTATCATGACATGTGTAAAATATTTTTATATTTTATAAAATATATAAAGAATTTAGATGTTAAAGAGTGATTCATAATACTTATTGTTCTATGTCAGTCAAACACACACATATGTTGGCATACAAGACACAAAGAACCATAAAATAAACGTACTGCTAAACTTATAACTTAAACTTGAGCCTCCACTGTGTCCTACACTCCAAAAATTTACCCTTTTAATAATGTTGATACATAACTTCTATTTTGAATTTGTGTTATATATAGACATAATTATAGTGTTCATGTTTGCAAATGTTATTTTTATGTCTTAAATTTTAGATAATTGATATTATATGACGTGTGTTTTTCCCTTTCAACAGTCTGGCTTAAAATTCAATAAACAAGAGTAGATACCACAGCCTTGCTGGGCACCAGTGTTGGCTGCCTAATGAAGACTGTACAATTTTCTGTGACTGATCTAGATTATGCTAATAAATCATTTTATTTAAAATTTGATATTTTATCGTGAAGTTTTTGTAATAGTTTTGACTTTTGAAACATTTCATTAAAATGTCATTTATCTTAGCTAAGCATAGTAGTGCTCTACTGTCTACAGGCTGAAGTAAATGGATCATGAGTTCAAGTCCAGCTTTGATTACACAGTAAGTTCAAGATCAACCTGAGCAGAAAGGTGAGAACATGCAGCAGTCTCCACCCCTATACACACATGACTGACTGCAATTACTGATTGTTATGGTTCTCACTTAAATTTTACACCTAAGGTGAGTGCTTCTCACATGATTTACCAAATCCTTATCCTTCCTAGCTGGCAATCACTTACTTTTTGCAGATAGAAAGTACTTCTAGAGCAGTAGTTCTCAAACTTCCTAATGCTGAGACCCTTTAATACAGTTCCTCATGTTGTAGTGACCCCCAACTATAAAGTTATTTTCATTGTGCTTTATAACTGTAAATTTGCTACTGTTATGAATCACAATGTAAATATCTGATATGAGGAATACTCAACATGTGACCCCCATGAAAGGGTTGTTTGATTCCTCCAAAGGGGTTATAACCCACAGGTTGGGAACCACTGTTCTAGGGGACCTGGGCACTGCATCCATCAAATTCTGACCCAGAAGAAGGCATGGCCGATTCTTTTCTAACTTTCATCCTTGGGTGAGTTGGGTGAATATGATTAGAAAAGAGGCCCTACCTAGACAACACCATGAGGAATAGCCCTCTTTTGAAGTGTGGAGAGTGTTTATCATCTAAATTAGTGCTTCTCATCCTGTGGGTCACTTATGACCATCTGCATATCAGCAACACATTTCTTTCTCTTAGGCTGGTTTGTTCCACCCCTGTTAGCAGCTCTCCTTGGCAGGTATCCCATGGATCTAGCTACTCTAACATATTGGGGTCTTAAAGGCAATCCAGGCTTCAACTTTACAGTTTCACAAAATGGCCTCTTTAGGCCTCCATTCAGGTACACCCCTGACACATGTCTGACCTCAGCAGCTTTCCTTAGACTCAGAGACAATTTCCATAACCCATTTCTTCTATCCTTGATTCTAAAGCCAGAACCACATGGCTGAAGCTGCCAAGTTCTGCTGCTTGCAAGGTCTAGAACATGCCCCCTTCATTCAATTACATCTTCACCAGCTTTCTATTTTTGATTGTTACCTTCACTGCCTAAGCCCGCCTATCCTTGAACTTGATCTGTAGACCAGTTTGGCCTCAAACTCTGAGATCTGCTGAGATTAAAGGTGTGTGCCATCTCTTAGCTTCCCTTTTATCCTTTTTCACAAATTGAGAATTAGCTGGATGGGATTTTGCCCTGAGGTCACCACCTCCTTTATTCCATTTCTTGATTTGTTTATATTCTTGAACACAGGTTTCAGCTCTATTCCACTTCCTGGTGCCCCTTTTCTTATTTTGTACATTTTTTTTAAATTTTATTTTCTCAGTGTACTCCTTTTCATTCTAATTCTTCATCAGAGTTACCACTAATAACCACTTGACAAAGTCTATAGTAGGCTCTTTTGACATTTCCTCTACCAATAGAATTAATCCAAAACTCTTCACTTTAGCCTTGGTAGACTCTTTGGACAAGGGCAAGAGGCAGTCATTTTCTTCACCAAAGTATCACAAGAATGAACTCTGGGCCACTGAAACTTCTGAAACCTCTTGATTAAGACGTCCACAGTTCAAATAACTCTCAGCATCACTGTCTTCCATGCTCCTACTAGTAACTAAGCAACACTCAAAGCATTCCACTGCTTTCCTAACCCAAAGTGCCAAAGTCAATATTTCTCCAGACAAAAGCATGGTCAGGACTATCACAGCAATACCTTAGTCCCTGGTACCAATTTCTGCTTCATGGGGCTTCTATTAATATGAAGAAACACCATGACCATGGCAACTCTTAAAAAGGAAAACATTTAATTAAGGTGGCTCACTTATAGTTCAGAGGTTCAGTCCAGGCAGACATGGTACAGGCTGCGTCTTGATCAGAAGGCAATGGGATGTGGAGTGTCACACTGAGCGAAGCTTGAGCAAAAGAAACCTCAAAGCTTGCCTTCACCATGACACACTTCCTCTAAAAAAGGCCACACCCACTTCAACAAATCTGTACCTCCTAATAGTGCCGTGCTCTTTAGGGATCATTTTCTTTCACACCATCACAGCATAGTAAGACATTATCAATTGAAAATAAAATAACAACACCAACTCATTATAAGTTATGTGAATGTGGTCTTTTACCCTTCTTGAGATGATGCAAAGTATCTATGTCATAAGATGGAGATAGGTGGGTTGAAGCACACATGTGGTTGCAGCAATTAGGATACAACACTAGGGTCACCTGAACACAAGCTCTTTGACTGGTGATCAGAGAGCTGGGAGCTGTCAAGCAATAAGTGGGTGAGTTGTATATAGAATGGACATGATAAACAAAGGCATACCAAAGTAAGTAGTCTCACTGCCACTGATAGACAACTCAATGTTCCATTTAAAATTTATGAGTTGCTTATTTTTGGAATTCTATTTAATATGATTGAACTTAGTTGTCTTCAGGAAACTGAAAGTGAAAACGCAGCCCAAGAGGACCTGTTATAAAGAAAGATTGGTGGTCCAGAGTGCCACATCTGCTAACGTGTTGCTTTTGTCTTTTTTTGATCCCCTCTGCAAATGGGAAGCCTTTGATGGACAGATGAAGATACACTGCTTCCTTCACATCCAGGTACCCTGGTGCACATAAACTTTCAAAGCACATTTTAAACAGCCAGGGTTCCAGAAAAGCCTCAGAGTTCTTTGTTCTTAGAACTAGGAAAAAAGATAAGTTAATACGTTCTTAAATCACCCTAATGTGACTTTAATGTAAGAAAAGAGGTGACTGTAGTTGGGGTTTTCCTACCTTGCTCACAGTCAGGACAAATCTCTCTCACCTGCCAGGCCCATAGACACTCAGACCCAACCAAGTAAACAGACAGAAACTTACATTGTTTAGAAACTGTATGGCTGTGGCAGGCTTCTTGTTATCTACTTCTTCTATCTTAAATTAACCCATTTCTATTAATCTATACTTTGCCACGTGGCTCGTGGCTTACCAGTACCTTACATCTTGTTATGGCAGCGGCTGTCCATATCTCTCTCCCTTCACCTTCCACTTCCCAGAATTCTCCTCTCTCCTTGTCCCACCTATACTTTCTGCCTGGCTACTGGCCAATCAGCATTTTATTTACACAGATCAATATCCATAGCAGGTGACTACTCACATTTATTTTTAAATTCTCTCCAGAGCTGGCTTTTCTTCTATCTCGGGCTAAGAGAACACGAAGCCTGTTAGCATTGCTCTCTGTCCACCACTCTGTCTCAGTTCAGCACAAGCGCTCTGGTCAAGTTGGGCTCTGCTTGTATGGAGTGTAAATGTATAATGGGTAGACTTCTATCACAAGAAAAATTAAAAGCCTGTCTGCCAAAGGCAGAAAATTTTCTATCATAAAATTATTTTAAGAGGTTAGGATTCTGGGTGGAGATAGAAAGTACACATTGTCACTCATCAAAAGATGAGTTGAGACAGACAGTTGGGAGGAGGTAAAGAAAGTATTAAAAAGCAATGTGACCTCAAGAAGGAGACCTCCCTGTCACAGCTGGTTATTCTACAACACACAAAAGGAAAGATGCTAAAAGCCAGGAAACAGTGCACACATGAGGATGAAAACATTTTATTTTAAAATACTTATATAAATGAGGGCAGTAATATATCATAATATATGAAGCCTGGGATAAATTTGCCTTTATACCAAGTAATCATAAGATATAATTTTAAATAATATTTGGGGAAAGAAGCACATATACCAATATGCTTAGGAGCCACAAAAATCACAATAATGCCCTGTTGACATCAAGTCAATTCTTCAGTTTGTAAGTGACAGAGTCACTGAGTGGAGCAGAAGCAGCCTTAATGTTAGTCATGGCCCTGAATAGTATCTGTTCTTTCCAATATTGCCTGGTTCTTTAACAATTTTAGCCTGTATGTGTGTTTATGTGTATGTGTGTCTGTGTATTTCTGTGTGTGTCTGTATTTGTGTGTGTGTATGTGTGTGTGCCTTTGTGTGTGTCTTTGTGTGTGTGTCTGTGTGTCTGTGTGTGTGTGTGTGTGTGTGTGTGTGTGTGTGTGTGTGTGTGTGTGGACACAGACTAGTATGTATACAGCTTCCTTTTGCCTCCCACCTTGCTGAGTCAGGGTTTCTCTCTCTCTCTCTTTTATTATTCCCGCTGCTGTACTACATACTCTGGGTTCTCTAACCCACAGTATTTTCTGGAGATTCCTGTCTATGCCTCCCATCTCTTTGTAGGAACTGGGTGCCTGCTGCTGCATCTAAGTTTTCACATGGGCTCTAGGCCCCACGTTATATGACCAGGCTTCTGCTTGCAAGTCATGTGACCAGGCTTCTAGTGCAAGTGCTCTTACCTTCTAAGCTGCTGTGCTTAGGATTCTCTCCTTTGCCCTTCAGACAACTATTCAAATCTGTGCCATTTGAGTAGCTTTAAAACTTCTAAATGAGCTTGTGGACTTCTACAAAGAATCTCTTTGGGTTTTGACTTGGACTGTATTATGTATATAAACTAACTTGGAAAAAACTGATACCATAAATTACTAAATGTTTTAACAAATGGAATTCAGAGTTGAAAATTTTCAAGTCTTTCGTTAATTTATTCTGTAGTGTTTTCTGTTGACACTGTTGTAACTGGGGCTAGCTGATGTTTGTCCTTGTCAATCATTTGATGCTATGTTATACATACAGAGATGGGTTTTGGTAAATTTGTCCACTATTTCTAGTTCCTTCCCTGACCCACTCTGAGATTCCCTATGAAAACAACAAAGTCATCCACAGAAGAGATGTCTCACTTCTTGTCCTTTATGTCCCTTACTTATTACAGTGATTGCTAAAACTTTCTACATAAAAAGGGCTAATAAAAGTGGTAAAGGTAGCATTTGCACACTGACCCTGACCTGAGGGAAGCTGGTGAACATTTCAGTCAAGAGTGGTAACATTTGTGCCTTTCAAGATAGTTTTCCTCTGAGTATGTCTAAGGACAGCCTCTTCTATGTGGTCTTTAGTACATTCATTTGATTGATTTTTGATACTAAATGCAAATTATCATTCTCATTCATGTTATTAGATTCAAATTAACTTAGATACTGTCTGACAGTAATTTGGTATAGATTTTCCCATCTATATCCTAGGAAGTTACTGGTTTCAGATTTCATGTCTTTTAATATTTTTTATCATGATTTAGTGCTTCATAAAACATCCTGGGAAATGTTCTTGATTCCTGAATTTTGTGAACATTTGTGTGACTGTTGCATTATTCATTCCTTGAATAATTGATTCCGTTTCTGATGAAAACATCCAAGTCTGAACATTTGTCAGTGACAATATTCTCAACAGACAATGTATTTAATCGGCATATGTCTGTGGGGGTCTTTTGGTGAGTTTTATTTTTCAAGGAAATTGATTTAAATAAATGTGTTGCACAAATCCATTGCTAACAGATCCTCACTGTTCTTCCCACTCCTGCATGGTTTGACAAGTCTTTAGATTAGATAGCACTGAGTTCTGTTTTCTCCTCCTGGTCAGCTGTAATTCATCAGTAGATTTCCAAAGGAATCTAGTTTCTTCCTTGCTACCTTTCTCCATCACCTATATTATTTATTTCTCCACATATTTTCCTCCTTTTTAGTTAATATTTAATATTTAATATTTTCTAGCTTCTCCTGGGACTAGTTCATAAATAATTAATGTAAACATTTTTATCTCATAATATAAATAATTTCAACTACATGTATATGTGTCCATATATGAACATCAACAAATTACATGATTTATTTTCTTTATTATTGCATGTATATACATTTATATGTGTATAATTTTCATTTTTAATTTGAGATTTGTCTAAGGGTGTATTGTTTATGGAGCTCCTTTCTGCTCTCTGTCTCTCTCTGTCTCTGTCTCTCTCTCTGTTTTAGAAACAGAGTCTGAGAGAGCCTAGACTAGCATCAAATTTATTATATAGTCAAGTTTGACTTGAACTCTTGATCTTCCTGCCTCAGCTTCCCAAGTACTGAGGTTACACTTGTGTAACCTGGCAGTTGCCTCTCATTCCTAAATTATCTGTTCATCTGTGCTTTGTTGTGCTAGGGGTTGAAGCCAGGACAGGAACACACCAAGCAGTGCTTTGCCACTGAGATCCGTTTGTACATTTTATCTCTACTTTAATTATGTGTTAGTCAGAGAACAGCATTCAGCCTCCACTTTCTGGCTATAATTAAGACATGTTATGGATTATTAAATGGCCCATCATGACAAACATCCCAGGTGAGCTTCATTATGCGGCCATTGTTGGCTGCAGTTATCTACGGATGTGTGTCAGATCACGATGACTTTGATGTTCAAGTCTGCATTCCCATTAATCTTCTGTCTGCTGTTAAATTCCCAGCTATGATTATAGGTTTCTTGGTTTCTTTTATAACTCTCATTATTTGCCTTGCACATTTTGAAGCTCAATTATCTGGGGAAAATCTCTATCTTGAAAAATTCGTGATATTAGTGCACTTATTTAGACTTCTTAAGCTTGCTTGTTACATGATTTTTTTCTAACTATTTAAGTGTCTTATGTTTCAGTTTTGCTTGTTTCAGTTGACATAACTGGCTCTTCATTTTCACCCCCTCCACCTGATATATTTGTAACTTATATTCCATTTTGTGTTATTTGTTGACTTGAGACAAAGTCTTAAATTATCTTGGTCAAAGTCATTATGTATCTGAAAGTGACTTTGAACCCAAGATCTGCCTAACTCAACTTCCCCAAATGCTGGGATCACAGGTGTGTGCCACCTAACCTGAAAACCTGTCTACTATTTTCTAATGATTTCCCTCTGATCCCTGTGTTGGTTTTATGTGGCGCTTTTACCCAGCAAGGAAAATTCACAAGGCACAACAAAACCCACTGAAAGAGTTTTATTAAGAGAGAGGGACAGAACAGAGTATGTGGTCAGACCTGTTGAAAACATATGTGTAGAGAGGTGGGATCTGCCTCTTATGGACTACCCCGAGCCTGCCCACATGGGCCCACCTGGCTACTCCATGCATGTGCATAGATTATGTGGCACATGGATTACATAGGGCGTATGGCCCAGAAATGACTAGGTGGAAATGACTAAGTGTCTCACCAGAGCATGCACAACCATGGGGGCATGGCTGGAAATCCTATCATCCCAAACTCTTTGTTTTTATAAAAGATAGTGGATGAGTGGGTGTGGAGGGGCATCATTTCTCCTGAAAACTGCTTTCAGTTGACCTGATGGGTGTTGGATGACTCTTGCTTCAGTGGGGTGGGGGGTAGGGAAGGGAGTTTCTGAGGTAGCCAGGCATTCTGGGATGATGGATTATCATCTGCTGCTTGGGAGCCTTCCATCAATTTTCTTGCTTGAGACTCTGGCTGCTTGTGTCTGAAAGTGTGCTGGTGAGACAGAGAAAAGCTTAGAAAAAAGAAATACACACACACACACACACACACACACACACACACACACATACACACATTCTCCTTTCATGTAATCTATGTGCAGACGAGAGACACAGCTCTGTAAGCCCATATGCTCATGTTCAGGGGAATACATAAGAAGCAGATCACAGACGACTCCTCCTTCTTCTGCCCCCTCCCTCCCCCATGCACATGTCTCCCACAGGCCTGGTCATGTTCTTTCCTGTCCCTTCCTTCTCCCTAATCAAACTTTGACAGTGGGTTTTGTCTTACCTCATGGCTTTTCTCACACAGTAACAGTGCCACTTAATGAATAGCATTGTACCGCCACATTAAAACCAACACCCTGTTTACTTCTTTTTGAGCTATTCAAGTTTTGGGTATTATATTTCAATTTTTTCATTTACCTCTGACTTTATATTTTCTAAGTGGTTTTACCCAGACTTTGTATTTTTCTGAACCAGGGTCTCACTGTGGTCCTAGGCTGGCCTTGAGTTCGAAATCTCCCTGAGTCAGCTTCCTTAATGCTGGTGTGTACCCTGAAATTGTTGTGCCCGTGTTGCAAGACTCCCAAGCAAGACCACCACAACAAACCCAATATCCAATGCAATCACGCAGGGGTTTCTTAATAACCAAGCAAGCCCCAGAGCTTGGTCTATGCCCAACACTCAACACAGCGGGTGGAGGAGGACAGCCCCAGCCCGGAGCACTCACTTCGAGGGGTTTATTTAGGAAAGGTTTACGTGTAGAGTGTTATATATCTCAGGATTGGATGAGGGGGCTGGGGTGAGGTAGTTCTTTGACGTTACTGGCTGAACTATAAGCATGAGGTTACTGATGGCTAACAAGATGCAGAATATCTACACAGACATAAATTTTTTACTTCCTATACCCTGTTTTACCAAGTCCAGGACATATAGATTTATTGTTTCAGCGTTATCTTCCTTTGAGCTCAACTTCTGGTCAGTTCTAAAACTGTTGGTCAACAAATACCTTTAGAGGAGAGGTGGGGAATGTCTCTCAAGAGGGCTACTGATTTTTCTGGTTCCAAACCTAGCTTTTGAATTATTTATACTTTCCCACAAGGTAACTTTTTCTCCTATTTTGGAAATACAATTATATATATATATATATATATATATATAATTTTATACTTTCCCATGTGATTTTCCTATTTTGAAAACACACACACACACACACACACACACACACACACACATATAATTAGTACTACAGTTTGAATCTAAAATGTGGTCACATGAGGCTTTAGGGGAGTGGAGTCTAGATAACAGAGGTAGGTCACCAGATGCAGGCCTTTCTGAGGTTAACCCACCCCAACTCTGGTCCAAGTTTTCTGCTTCCTGTCTGCTATGTGAGCAAGCCAGCCCTACTTATGGATCAGTGTGGCACACAGAGCCACTCTGTTAATGCCCACGCTCACTGACTGGTGCGTCTGAAACTCTGAGCTAAGGCTCTCCTCCCTCAAGCTGCTTCTGCCAGGGATTCTGTCACAGCAACAAGACACACCTAACACACATAAAAGACCATGGTGATCTGAATGAGAATGGCCCTTCAGGCTCATGTATTTGAATGTTTGGTTCCCAGTTGATGTACTGTTTAGGAAGAATTGGGAAGCATGGCCTTGTTGGAGGAGGTGTGTCATTCAGGGTGGTTTTGAGGTTTCAAAAGCCCACACCAGGACCAGTCCCCCTTTCTATCTGCAGCTATGGATCAAATGTGAGCTCTCAGCTACTGCCCCAGCCCCATGCCTGCTTGCATGCTGTCTCACTCTCCATCATGATGACCATTGACCAACCTTCTAAAATTGTAAGCAAGTCCCCAGTCAAATGCTTTCTTTTGTAAGTAGCCTTGTTCATGGTGTTTCATCACAAAAATAGAACAGAAACTAAAACAAATACTTCGTATTCTCA
The DNA here is from genome assembly GCF_903995425.1 of Onychomys torridus. Taxonomy (NCBI): domain Eukaryota; kingdom Metazoa; phylum Chordata; class Mammalia; order Rodentia; family Cricetidae; genus Onychomys; species Onychomys torridus. The sequence goes on along the minus strand of NC_050449.1, from coordinate 5,275,193 downwards.
ACTCACTAAAACTATATTTATTAGGTAATATAATGGTAGAATTTTTCTTAAGCATTGACTTCAGAGACTTTAAGTAATTGAGCCAAATGTTTACTAATTGAACTGAACATGCAATTTCACTTTGCTGTTATTTTTGTTTTGGCAAGTCTTACTTTGTATTCCAAGCTAGACTCTAACTAGGGATCCTCTGTCTCAACCTCAGGGTGCTGAGATCTCAAAGGAAGCCTCATGAAATTTTTTTTGGCATCAAATGTTTCTTCATTATCAGTTAGTCAATGTGTAGGACATTGTTCCTCTATTGAGTGGATAGAAATTAAGAGTTGTGCTTTTATACTTGTATTGTTAACACAATGTCTAATAAACAGCTCTGCATCTCAAGACAAAACCTTCACACAGAACACTCCCTGGATGACAGCATACCGTGACCTGTGTGAGTCTCTAACAGTGTGTATCTGTTTCCATACTCACATGTTTCTGCTTCTTCTTGTACTCTGGAAAGTGTCCATGTTTGAACAATTAATTATATTGTCATCAATTAAACTTGAATTTGACTTGATATTCTAAAAGGAATATGAAGAGATAAATGCAAACAGAGTAGCTAAAACAGTTTCTTATATTATTTGAGTGTATCTATTGAATTAGGGCCCCACTTTTAAGATATGACTTAAACAATACACTAATTTAAAACTTTTCTCTCTACATTTTACTAACCCAACTGTATTTAAAGTCCCAACATGAATATTGATATTTTTATTGTTATCATATCTAAAGATTTTCTCAGTCATCTAATACAGTTTTTTAAAGTATGTCATGACTCATCTATAAATTATTTAGAATGTATCATTTGGGGTAAAATTTAAGTAGGAAAAAATACATGTCATACAACACAGGACAGAGGCAAGATACTCATCCATTCTTTAGATGTGGTTGTGATCTCTGTGCAATCTTCAATTATAATGCTATTCAAGGTAATTGTTTTTCTTTTTCTTTCTTTTCTATGAGGACTGAGCCTTCTCATAGACAGTCAGGGGATAGTCATCATGAAGGTCATCAAGATGGACCCTACTGTCATAATCAACAGCTTGTATAACCAGGAAAAGAATGAAACTGATTCCCATTTCTTATCTTACATAGAGATATGATATCTAAACTCCCCTGAAGGTTTTATTATTACCATATAGGAGTCACATTTCTGATGAAGAACAAAGATCAAATATTACTAAACTAGAGCTAAAACAAGTAGGCCAAATAGATACCAGACAAGGAAGCACCTGTTAGGAAGACTATATATTCCAAGGACTTACAGAAATAGTAATAGCCTACCTAAAACTGTAGGTTGGTATAATGATCTTTGGTCACTATCCACCACACACCTCAAGAGTATGTATGCCACACACTGTGGTCTCTCTGGCTGTTTTCCACTCTTACCTTTGAGAGTGCCCACCTTAACTTGTAACATACTCCAGCCATCTTCTGCACTATACTCTTTAGTCTCATCTGAATCCCTTTAATGGAGATCACAAGGATAGGGGACAGAGAAAAGACAAGAACAGGATATTTGTGACATGCTTTGATTTTTCCTCTGGGTTGCTACTGAATTTCCTTCATCTTCATTGTGGCATGAACACTCCTCCCTCAGGGCATCAGGGAATTCCCTTTTCCTTTCTACTTACAGCCTTCCCTTAGCCATGGGCTCTGTGCCTGAGTATGGATCCCTCGCTCTCCTGTTTTAGGGGACTATGCCAGTTTACCCTTGTTCACTTATGTGTCTGTGAACTACAACATCAGTGCTAACATACTTCACGTGCCATTAAGAAAAGAAAGGTTGCTGTTTTCAAATAATGTTTTCTGGGTGTGTCCATTGAAATCTGATGAGATCAATGTGTTTCTTATATCAGATTAAAAGGGTAACACCAGGCTTCAGCTGTTAAATTCTTCTGTGTCTAATGCACTCATTTACGCAATGTGCTAACTGGGTCCTAAGGAGAACTTAGGAATGTCACGGTGATTGTTAGCCTCTGTCACATTGTGGTCAGGATAAACTGCTTTATTTTGGGATTCTCTCCAAATATTACAAACTTTATGGGAAAAATCTATTTATCTAAAAGAAACAATCATATCTTTATTATGTGTATATTTTTGTAAAGTTTGAAACCTAGACTTTGATGTCCAGGAACTTGGCTCACACTGACTGATATAACTTTAGAATCAAGTAAACCATCTATTTACTACATGATGTTTACTCATAAAACAGGCAGGACAAGATACCCTGATTCCCAGAACATTGTCATAATTGACCCACATTGGCCAGAGAATTTGGTCCCCATTGACCAAGTCTCCTCTGTAACTCACCTGCACATAGAGCTCCTCATTTACAGATTTCTGAGGATGCTCTGGCTGCTCAGTAGTGTTTCAGCCTCCCTCTCTTCTGGAGAGGAAGTTCTTCTCCAGTTTGTTTGTGCACCAGTTTAGGTTGGTATGGTTTAAGTGTGAAATGGCCCCACAGGCTCATGGGTGTGAATACAGGGTTTCCCAGCTAGTGGCACTACTCATCATTGGGTGAGTGTCTTGATGTACTATAGCCTAGTCCACTTCCTGTTCAGTCCCTGCTCTGGACTGCTATAGTAATGTGGACAGTTGGTGTCTTTTTCTAACAGAAGCCATAAGTTCCAGGATCCATGATAAGGCCATCCTTTCAAACTTTCCACCTTTTCTGCATCAAATGCTTTTGTTAGGGTATTTTGTCATAGAAATAGGGAAAAAATTAATTATTTGGACAAATTTGGTCCTCAGACTTTAAAAACAGAGAGCTTCACTTCGCCTTATATAAATAAATGGCAATTTAAATTAAGTGCTAAAGACCAATAGTATACAATTAATGATTGAGGCCTGGAGAAAATCCTACCACCTCTTCAGAGCAGCATTATAATACATTATAAAAGCACACTCTACGGACCTCTTCTACTTTAAGGAAAATCCATCTCTAGGACAGTCTTCTCTGGTTAGTTTTTTGTTAACTTGTGATACAATCCTGATTTATCTGAGAATAAGGATCCTCATCTAATAAATTTTCAGATCAGATTGGCCTGTGGCTGTATTTGTAAGAGACTGGCTATCTTGAGTGATGATTTATATGAGTGGTCTCTGCCTACTGTGGGTGGTACTACTCCTATAGGCAGATGAGTCTGGGATATGTTTAACAAAAAACAAACAAACAAACAAACAAACAAAAAACCAACCAAAGTTGATCCTGACCAGACAGTGAGCCAGTAAGTAGCATTACTCAAGTTCCTGCCTTAGCTTCCTACCTGACTTCCTCAAAGAACTTTAAGATGAAATAAACCTTTTCCTATCCAGGTTGCTTTTGGTCATGGTGTTTATTACAGGCACAAAAAGCAAACTAGAACAGAATCTTTATTCAATCTGCTCCTGACATTGGAAGGAAATTACAAAATTTTCATTGACATTCGAGATCCACACTGATGGCCTACTAAATATAATAAATTCTCTTTCCTGTAACTTTGATCTAAGGAGGAAGAGAAAGAACAAAATGAGGCTACATCTACCAAAAAGAGAGGAAAAGGCACAGAGAACAGCTTGAGACTTCACAGGGAGTGCTGATTAGTTTCTGTCATCTTGACATATACTAGAGTCCTCTGGGAAGAGGACACCTCACCTGAAGAATTGCCTCTATCAAATTGGCCTGTGGGCATGGCTGTGCGATTTTCTTAATTGTTAATTGGTGAGAAGAGTACACTCCACTATGGGCATTGCCATTTTCAGGCAGGTGGGCTTGGACTATATAAACTTAGCTGAGCAAGACCGAGGAAGCAAGTCAGTAAGCAGTGCTCCTCCACCACCTTGGCTTTAGTTCCTCTCTCAGGATTCCTGCCCTGAAGTCCTGCCCTAACTTGTATCAACCATGCTCTGTAACTTGTAAATGAATGAAACCCTTTCCTCTCCAAGTTTCTCTTAGTCATGCTGTTTATCACAGCAGCAGAAACCAAAGCAGAGAGACCAAAACTTCCCACTGGCTTCACTCCAAGGAAAACCAAGCTTCCAGATCAGTGCTACATCTGTTGGAAGGCAAATTATTAGAAAACTCTTATCTTAATATTGAGCATCATTCCAAGACTTCTTGCTTGTCAATGAGATGAGACAGAACACTGGAGAGGTTACTGTCCCAGGGATCAAAACCTCCCTGAATTAGAGCCCTAGGTATTGTCCTTGGAATGAGGAAGCTCTTGGCTCCAGTTGACTCCTCACAAGTGTAACAAAATCTCAAGTAAATCTTGAAGTCACAGGTAGGACCATGATTTTCTACTTGATGGTGGAGCCTACAACTCTGCTCTTACCTTCTATGCTGGAGAGTTGGCCTCTGCCTCTTATGTAATGTGCATCAGTGAGAGCCTCATGACGAAATGTCCATTGTGCCTTATGCTATGTATGGAAGAGTTACTGTTCTGGCTAATTTTATGTCAACTTAACACAAGCTAGAGTTATCTGAGAACAGGAAACCTCAATTATGAAAATGCTACTATGAAATTGTGCTATAGGCAAACCTGTAGGGCATTTTTTAAATTAGTGATTGATGGCGGAGGCCCAGCCCATTGTGGGTGGGGCCATCTCTGGCTGGTGGTTTTGAGTTCTATAAGAAAGCAGGCTGAGCAAGCCATGAGGAGCAAACAACTAAGCAGCACCCTTCCATGTCCTCTGCATCAGCTTCTGCCTTCATGTTCCTACTCTGCTAGAGTCCCTGTCTTGACTCATCCTGATGATAAAACTGTGGTGTGGAATTGTAAACCAAATAAATCCTTTCTTCCTCAAATGGCTTTGGTCATGGTGCTTCATCACATTAATAGTAACCTATCTAAGATAGTTAATCTTGACCTGCTTTTTTCTAGTAATGTCCAACTGTTCTCTACATTTATTGACAAAAAATGGTGTTTTAACTTCTCTTCATTCCAGAAATAATCCAATAACTGGAATGACCATCTCTCCTGGAGATAATTCATTCATTTCAAGCCCCCTCACTAACCCACAAGCATGGGCACCAACAGGCCAAAAGGGCAATCACAACCACTCAATTGTAATAATGGGATATTCTTGTACTTTTCCTAACCATAAATAATATTTTCTCTGGCTTAAAGTCCAAATAGAACTTTATCCCATAATCAGTAAACTGCTTTGTGTTGGACTTTTAAATCTTTGTCAACATCTTGTAATAATGAGTTTATCTATTATAATCTTAGTAGCAATGCTATTAGTCTTTAGATAGTATATACTTGAATGCCCTCTTAATATAATTGACTTGCTTTTATAATCAATCAACCCTCAGCTGGTCATAGGGCATTCTTTTTCCCATAAATCTGGGTCTCTTCAATTGTCCCCCACAAGCTTGAGTGAAGACATAAAATTTTCCATGATTCAATTAGTCAAAAGTAGCTAGATGGACCCAGTTTCCATCTCCTATGGGATTTTTTGGACTCAAACCTTGAGTGGGGATTGCTAGATAGCTAGTCAGTTATTAAGCAGCATAGAGGGCATGGAGGATGGGGCTTGTAGCTCATAATTAGAAGCCTGAAACAATAGGAAATGAGATTAGAACTTTGACAGCTGGTAAGAAGAATGATACCTGACTCATATCTCTTGCCTGGAGTAGAGACATCCTATTCAAAAGTGTTCAAAAGATCATCTTGTACCTATGCCACTACAGACTTTCTTGTCAGGAACAAAGACATACTATTATCCTCTCCTCTGAAAGTTAATCCAAGTGGGCTTTCCAGTTACCCAAATACCCTCCCACTCTGAAAATTCATCTTTTTTGAAGACTTTAAGAAATAGTACAGGGTTGGGGAGATGGCTCAGTTGGTAAAGTATTTGTCATATTAAACCAGACAAACTGAACCTGACTGAAGAGGAAATAGAGAATAGCTTGAAGACTATTCACAGGAGATAGGAGACACACACAGGTACTAAGATTAATAATTAATAAATGGAACTTCATAAAATTGAGAAGCTTCGCCGGGCAGGGTGGCACACGCCTTTAATCCCAGTACTTGGGAGGCAGAGGCAGGCCGATCTTTGTGAGTTCGAGGCCAGCCATCTTGTGGATGGATGGATGATGGATGGATGAGTGAATGGATGGATAGATGGATGGATGGCAGGTCCAGATGAGTGAACAGGTGGCTGGAGTGTTGAGTAGGCTGTACCAAGAATGGAAACCAAGTTAATCATAAGTCCTGAGGACAGTTGGGGGTTCTCTGACTATTGATCCTTGATGCATACAACAGATGGTCAGATGTCAGTTTGGTGGAGGCTATTGTAATTTTCCACCTCCTTATGAGGTCCAGGTGAGGAAGTTACACACATTCCTTGGTATGTCATGTCCAAGAAATTCTGGGGCTTGATTTTCCTGATAGGATTTTAATATACATGTCCCTATAGCTTCACTTCCTTCTGGTAAATTTATACAGAATAAGTCACTTATAAGTCTGCATTGCATGGATAGTGCCAGACAGATGGTGCACTCATGTATCCACCCAGGTGCACAGTTACCTCCCATCTTCAAAATAAAGTCAAAGGTGCTTGAAAAATGGGATCTCTTAGAGCAAGGCACATCCATAAAAGCTACCAATTTATCCAATATGGAGTAACTTGGATCAGGGCACAGACTGATCTCAACAAACATGCACTCTTTCATGGGAGGAAGGGGCAACAAATTTTAAAATATATAAAGTTTATCTGAAAAATGAAGGTTGATGCAATAGGCCCTTTGGCCACTCACCATTCTCACCTGGAAGAGTGCTTCGCTTCAATGAATACAGCTTACCTTAAGCAACATCTTCCAAAAGTTTCATTGAATTATTTCTGTAGAAGGCACAGGCACTGGGGAGCTTGGGGTCGGGGGGGGGGGCAACTGCAGTGAGATCCCAGTAACAATCCAGGGCCTCACACATTACAAAAGCTTTCTCCTACTGAAGGATGCCCCTCATATTTAATGTCACAATTTCCAGCATTAGTACATTAAAATTGTTCCCCTAATAATGATAGTTGATTACCAATTAAATTTATCTTCCCCATCTCTCCTCAAACAAGCAATTTATAAAGGCCTCAATTTAGCATCGAGTGTGGCAACTCAGATATAGGTGCAATGTTGCTTTTTCCTCTAGTCATTACAGGACCATCATATGCCATCATGGAGCAGAGATCATTTTGATCCTACACTTGGCTATGAAATAAGCAGCATAATATAGCCATTGCTATTGTAGTGGCAAAGGGATGGTTGATAGCCTAGTAGTAGGGAAGGGAGGGTCACCAAATCATTACCTGAGATTTCACATGCCATACCATCCTGACTCCCAACTCTGTGATATGTCTAAGGGATACGGAAAATGAAAGATTAACTAAAGAAGGGATACCCATGATGAAGCCCCCATGAGGACATCTACTATGATGGGGGTAAAACTTTTTGATGGAGATGTTTTGGGTCACATTGCCACTGTAAGTAACCCCTTATCAATGCTTTTGTAAATAAGTCCAATAAACTCACTGGCTTAATAAGCTTGGCTGTGTGAAATCATTATTTGAATCTTCTCTGTTTAGTCTGGTGTTTATTCATGTCTTCCTAGGAAAACTATCACTACCTTTATGAAAAGGTTTTAAATGATTAAAAAAAATGAATTGGTGTTATTCAGAAACAAAGGGTTTTTTGTAAAACTTCATTACAGACCAGGTACCTCATCCTGGTCTTTCTTCACCTCTCTGGTCTTTGTGACCTCCATAAATATAATATAGATGAGACACAGTGAGTATAGTATAGAAGATGGGTGGGTGGGATTCATTTGAGTAAAGCAGTCTCATTAATTGAGAGTGAGCACTGGTTGATGGGACCATTGCCAGGGCTTATATTTTAAACAGGCTTTACAGTATTTTTTAAGTCTTGAGCAGAGGGAGGTGGATGTCTGTACATTTGATACTATCCCTGGTCTACAGATTGAGTTCCAGGTCAGCCAAGGATACACAATGAGAACCTGTGTCAATGCTCGCTCTCTGTCTCTCTCTCTCTCTCCCTCTCTAACTAACATCTAGGCAATGACTAATGGGTTCCACAGACTCATCCTCATGGCTTGGTAAATTATAATTTGGGGGTGAGAAGTACTGCAACAAAGTAGAGAATAGACACTAGGGTGATAGATGGGATTAGGGTTGGAGAATACTTGCTAGGATTTCCATGCTCTGGTTTCCCTGAATAGATATCTGGGCAGAGATATGTGGATAGTAACAGAAGAACTGACAGTGTACTAAGGAACAAATGTCCCTCCAAAGCCACAGCTGGATAGTGGTCAGAGCCTGAGTGGGAGTGCTATTTGAAGATTCTGGGTTTTTACATCCCAGGATCATGGGCTTTGGGATTATTTGCATAGCACATACTTTTTTTTTCCTGATCATGTTGTCCCTTGTTAATCTTGGAATACAAAGGTTTTCAGCCTTTCTCACTGTCCATAGTTTTTTTCACATTCTGATCTTTTGTTTGTTTGTTTTAACCAGGGTCTTATTGTGTAGCTTTGGCTGGTCTGGAACTCATTTTGTAGAATAGGCTGGCTTCAAACTCACAGAGAACTGCCTCTCTTTGCTGCCCAAGTGCTGAGATTAAAGTGATGCACCACCATGCCTAGTTCATGCATGTCAATCTTAATGCCACACCCTTACCATCTCTCCTGAGACACTGATGTAAAGACACTTATGAAGTGTCAAGTAGTAAGTTTGTGAAATCAACACCTGTATGTCATGGATCCTTCAGATTCTAATGGTGACATTATTTGGAACAAAAAATGAAAAACCAAAGGAATGCCTGAAGTAACAAGAGAATGTGCTGTGAGAACATGTGGTACTGTTATTCTAATACATCTTGACCACCATTGGGCTACTAAGTCAAACAGAGTTTTATTTTGCTTTTAGGATGATGTCCTGGTTAACCTCAACTGTCAAGTTGACACAGCCTAAATCACCTGAAGAGGAAGTCTCAGTAGAGGGATTTCCCAGATAAGATTGACCTATGAGTAAGTCTGTGGGAGATTGTCTTGATTGATAATTTGTGTAAGAGGGTTCAACACACTGTGAGCAGCACTATTCCTTAGACAAGTAGTCCTGAGTGTATAAGAAAGCATGATAACTGAGCAAGCCAGCAATCAGAGTTCCTGTATAGTTTCAGCTTCAAGTTCCTGCTCTGGACTCCTCCAGTGACAGACTGGGACATGGACATGTATGCTCCATAAACCCTCCCTCTTCTAATTTGCTTTTGGTTGGAGTGTTTTATCAGAAACAGAAGAGAAGTATAGAAGAAGGGCTTGCCTGGCCTTACAGTTTTAGGGAACAGTCTGTTGTGGTGGGAAAGACAGCAATAGGAGAGTGAAGACTGGTCACCATGTGTCTATAGTTGTGAGGCAGAGAGAGAGAAACCAATGCTGATGCTCATTAAGAGTCAAGCACTTCTGACAAATATCCCATAGGTTGACTCATGTGACCAAGACCTGGTGGGAGCTTCCTCAGCTAAACCTGGAGTTACTAACAAATGGTTTTTATGATGTGAAAGATTGTGGTACCTAAGACTAAAGACTTAATGAAAAGTCTTTTGCTGGGCTGAGGAAATGAGTCAGTGGGTATAGCCCACACTGCTTTTTGTTTGTTTGTTTCCTTGGTTTGATTTTTCTATTTTCTTTTATTGAAAACAGATTTTTTTAGTATAACATTTCTGATTACAGTTTCCAATGCCCTAACTCCTCTGAATCCTCAGCTCCCCTCCCATCCACAGCCCCACCCTTCCTGTCTCTCTTTAGAAAACATGATTTCTAATTCAGACAAACCAAAAGTTAACAATTAAGAATCAGACTAAACAAACAAACAAACAGAAGGAAAGAGCCAAAGAAAAAGCACAAGAGACACATACATACAGAGACATACCTTCACACAAAGGAAGCCCACAAAAACTCAACACTGGAGGCCATAATGAATATACAAAGGATCTGTAGGAGGAAATAGTCCTGACAAAGTATTATGGTCCAAAGAACCTCCAAAGATGCTATTGAGCATTGAGTTCATTTTGTGTTGGACATCTACTTCTGGGTATGCAGCCTATCCAATTTCTTCAGTGAGACTCCCTTGGCGAAAACTAATTTTTCTTTTCTTTTCTTTTCTTTTGTTTTTTTGTTTGTTTTTTTTGTTTTGTTTTTGTTTTTCAAGACAGGGTTTCTCTGTGTAGCTTTGTGCCTTTCCTAGATCTCTCTCTGTAGACCAGGCTGGCCTTGAACTCACAAAGATCTGCCTGCCTCTGCCTCCCAAGTGCTGGGATTAAAGGCGTGTGCCACTACCGCCCGTCGAGAAAACTAATTTTTCTTTTTTTTTTTAAGACTTTTTTTTCTTTTTTTTTGAGCTGAGGATCGAACTGGAGAAATAGCTCAGCCATTAAAGGCTAGGCTCACAACCAAAAATACAAGAGAAAACTAATTTTTCATTTGTGAGAAATTATCAATTGGAGATAGCCTCCAGGTTAGGGGTGGAAGCTTGCATCTACTTCTCCTCTCAGAGCTGGGATTCCATCTAGTGCAAACCTGTGCAGGCCTTGTGCATGCTGCCTCAGTTTCTGTGAGTTCATATATGCACCAGTCCTGCTGTGTGAGTTCCTATGTGTGTCAGTCCTGTGACTGGAAAGCTTTGTTTATTTGGTGTCCTCCACAGCCTCTTGCTCTTAGAATCTTTTTGCATCCTGAACCCTGAGGTAAGGTATCCCACAGGGTTCCCAAAGCCCTGAGGTAAAAGACTGATGGATAAATCTTACTTAGGACTGAGTGTTCCAGGCTCTCTCACTCTGCACATTGTCTGGCTGTGGTCTTTGTATTTGTTCCCAGCCACTGCAGGAGGAAGCTTCTCTGATGACGGTTGAGCAAGACATTGATCTAGGAGTATAGCAGAATGCCATTACAAGTCATTTTATAGCTATGTGCTGTGGATATCGCTCTGTGTAAATAAAGTTCTGATTGGCCAGTGGCCAGGCAGGAAGTATAGGTGGGACAAGAGAGAAGAGAATTCTGGGAAGTAGAAGGCTGGAGAGAGATACTGCCAGCCGCCGCCATGAGAAGCAACATGTAAAGACACTGGTGATCCGCAAGCCATGTGGCAAAGTATAGACTAACAGAAATGGGTTAATTTAAGATAGAAGAAGTAGATAACAAGAAGCCTGCCACAGCCATACAGTTTCTAAACAATGTAAGTTTCTGTGTGCTTTCTTGGTTGGGTCTGAGCGGCTGTGGGACTGGCGGGTAAGAGAGATTTGTCCTGACTGGGCCAGGCAGGAAAACTCCAACTACAGCTATGTTTCTTTAGCGGAACAGTAGTGTTTGGTTTGGCATTTCCCTTTTCCCTATGGTAGCATGTGTAGTACCTTCTAGTGCCATAAACAATATTCGGAAGGGGTGAAGGCTCTAGGTGGGTGCTAGCTTGACTTCCCCATGTTCAATGAGTTTTACAGGTGTTATCTTCCACGATTGTCTTCTGCAATAGGCCTGTTTCCTTCAGAGCCTCCAGCTTGGCTCTACATGGTCCTGAAAGCCCCCCCTCTCCAAACCCCACCCACCCACACAGAGAGTCTCTGAACAAAGGAAAGGCTCCAAAAAGCCCAGTTCTGCATTCTTGGCAACTATTACAACTTCCTCCCCTGACGCTGCCAGCTACTCAAGTCCCCACCTGAGCACTTGGGCACAAACCCAGCTTGCAGAAGATATATCATCACCCTCACCCACAGTCTGTAGAATGTTCCTGCCTTGGCTCAGGCTCATGACTTCTCTGGGACCAGAGAACCTGCCTGGGAGTTGCTTTTCTCAGTACACCTGTTGTTACCCTTTCCAGTTCTGCTTGATCTGGCTTACTGTATCAGCATTTGGAGGGAGGGTGCAGAAAACCTATTAAGGCCTTTACCATCAGTTTGTGGACAGTAACCAATAGCCTTGGCAATAGCCTGCCTGGGTTGTTTAGAATTCTCATGGGGACCTTTTAGCCAAAAATTCAATTAGGTATAACCCATTTTCAGTACTAGAAACATCATTTTATGATGAGAGATGTTTGGGCAATGCCTACTAAACCATTTGGCAATTTCATTTTGATCACCTTCATACATAAATACATTTCAGGAAGTTTCTGCTGTTTCCATACAACCCATCAAATGGCCCTTATTTTATCTCTCCCAATATTCTATCCCTCATCCTCCCCTACCCTGCCTCTCCCTATTTGATAGTCCCATTCCAATCCTCTTACCGTCTATAACAATCTATTGTGTTTCTCCTTCCTAGATAAAACCATCTCTCCCCCTAGTCCCTTACTTGATATCTAATTTCTGTGATTATATGGATTGTAGCTTGCTTATTGAAGACATAAGAGCTAACATCCACATATGGGCCAATATACACCATATTTGTCTTTCTGAATCTGTGTTATCTCACCCAGAATCATTTTTTTCTATCTCAATTCATTTACCTGCAAATTTCATGATTTTATATTTTTTAACAGTTGAGTAATATTCCATTATGTAAATATACTGTAATTTCTTTATCCATTTATCTGTTTATGTATATCTAGGCTCTTTTCAATTTTTGTCTATTATGAGAAGAGTAACAATAAACATGGTTGAGCAAGTGTTCATATGATAGGATGAAATGTCCTTTTGGTATGTGGACAAGAGTGATAGAGATGGATGTTGAGGTAGATCATTACCAGCTTCTTGCCACACTGATGCCTGTAGTGGCTGTACAAGTTTACACTCTCATAAGCAATGGAGGAGTGTTGTACTTACACCACAAACTTGCCAGCACAAGCTAACATCTCTTTACTGATGTGAGCCATTCTAACAGGTTTAAGAAATCTCAAAAGGAGTTTTGATTTGCATTTACCTGAAGACTAACAATGCTGACCATTTCTTTAAGTTTTTTTCCAGCTACTTCCTTTTGAGAATTCTTTTTTTATTTCATCTTATTTTATTTTATTTTATAATTTAATTTAATTTTACATATCAGCCATGGATTCCCCTGTCCTCCTCCCATACCACCTTCCATTCTCATTTCCCCCAGGACAAAGACTCCCTTGGGGATTCAGCTCAACCTGGTAGATTCAGTACAGGTAGGTCCAGTCCCCTCCTCACAGGCTGAGCAAAGTGTCCCTGCATAAGTCCCAGGTCCCAAACAGCCAACTTATGCACTAAGGACAGGTCCCAGCCCCACTGCCTAGGTGCCTCCCAAACAGTTCAAGCTAATCAACTGTCTTACTTATCCAGAGGGCCCAATGCAGTTGGGGGCTCCTCAGCTATTGGTTCAAAGTTCATGGGTTTCCATTAGTTTGGTTATTTGTCCCTGTGCTTTTTCCAATCTTGGTGTCAACAATTCTCAATAATACAATCCCTCCTCTTTCTCGACAACTGGACTCCTGGAGCTCCACCTGGGTCCTGGCCGTGGATCTTTGCGTCCACTTCCCTCAGCCATTGGATGAGAGTTCTAGCACAACAGTTAGGGTGTTCGGCCATCTGATCTCCAGACTAGGTCAGTTTGGGCTTTCTCTCGACCATTGCCAGTAGTCTACAGTGGCGGTGTCTTTGTGGATTTCTGGGGAACTCTCTAGCACTTTGCTCCTTCCTGTTCTCATGTGGTCTTCATTTATCATGGTCTGTTATTCCTTGTTCTCCCTCACTGTTCTTGATCCAGCTGGGATCTCCTGCTGCCCTAAGCTCTCTTTCCCTCAAAACTTGCCCTTCATTACCCCTACTCACTTCTAGGTTGTTCATGTAGATCTCATCCATTTCTCTGTCATTGGGTGATCCCTGTGTCTTTCTTAGGGTCCCGTTTTCTAGGTAGCCTCCCTAGAGTTGTGTAGCTGTCTAGTCATCTTTGATTTACATCTAGTATCCTCCTATGAGTGAGTACATTCTATGTTTGTCCTTCTGAGTCTGGGTTACCTCACTCAGGATGATTTTTTCTAGATCCATCCATTTGCCTGCAAACCTCATGATGTCATTGTTTTTCTCTGCTGTATATGTACCATATTTTCTTTATCCATTCTTCAGTTGAAGGGCATCTAGGTTGTTTCCAGGTTCTGGCTTTTAAAAAATGCTGATATGAACATAACTGAGCAAGTGCCCTTGTGGTATGATTGAGCATTCCTTGGGTATATGCCCAAGAGTGCTATAGCTGGGTATTGGGGAGATGGATTCCCAATTTTCTAAGAAAGTGCAATATTGATTTCCAAAGTGACTATACAAGCTTGCATTCCCACCAGCAGTAGAGGAGAGTTCCCCTTGCTCCACATCCTCTCCAGCATAAGCTGTCTTCTGTGTTTTTGATCTTAGCCATTCTGATGGGTCTCAGAGTCATTTTGATTTGCATATCCCTGAGGATTAGGGATGTTGAGCAATTCCTTAAATGTCTTTCAGCCATTTGAGCTTCCTCTGTGGAGAATTCTCTGTTTAATTTTATAGCACATTTCTTAATTGGACTCTTGGGTATTTTGATGTCTAATTTCTTGAGTTCTTTATATATTCTGGATATCAGCCCTCTGTCAGATGTGGAGTTAGTGAAGACCTTTACCCATTCTTTAGGTGGTTGCTTTGTCTTGTTGACCATGTCCTTTGCTCTACAAAAGCTTCTCAGTTTTAAGAGGTCCCATTGATTGATTGTTTCTCTCAGTGTCTGTGCTACTGGTGTTATATTTAGGAAGTAATCTCCTATGCCAATGTGTTCAAGACTACTTCCTACTTTCTCTTCTATCAGGTTCAGAGTAACTGGATTTATGTTGAGGTCTTTGATCCACTTGGACTTAAGTTTTGTGCATGGTGACAGATATGGATCTATTTGCAGCCTTCTACACATTGACAGCCAGTTATGCCAGCACCATTTGTTGAAGACGCTTTCTTTTTTCCATTGTACAGTTTTGCATGTCCAGAACCTGTGGCCAAGTTGGGCAGGTCTTCCCTGGAAAGGCTGGTGACCAGGGATTGAGAATTCTTTATTTAGGTTTGTAACCCATTTTTAAATAGGGTTATTTGTTTTCTTGATGTCCAGATTTTCTAGTTCTTTATATATTTTAGACATCAGTCCTCTATTAGATGTGTAGTTGAAAATAAAATTTCCCATTCTGTAGCCTGCAGCTTTGTATAGATGATGTTGTCTGCTAGAGCCCAGCTCCAGCAGGGCTCAGGTTCCAAAGAGGAGGTGTAGAGTCGATGAAGGGAAGCAGGAGACTAGCATGACCTGAGGGGGAATCTGGATGGCTGCCACTTTATTGAAAAAACAATACATCTTTTGTTATGCCCAGGTTTTGGGGGAATTCCAAAGACCACCATGGAGACTGAATCCCATATGCAAAAGCAAGAGCCTTTATTTCAAGCTCAAGCTTGGACGCTCCATCTATCAGATGGAGCAGCAAAAGTGGAGAGACCCCAGCCCAGTCATGGTAGGGTTTTTACCATAGCAGAGGTTGGGGTGAGGGGATTTCCAGGGTTCAGGACGCGGATTGGCTGACATTTGTCTAGTGATAGCTTGTCAAAAAGGGATAGGTGTGTACTAGGCTCAGAGACAACTGTCGAACTTATATAATCTTATCTAATGGTTGGAATGTTTGGAATGTAAGGTATTTCCTCTTAGACGCTGGCCTATCCCTGAGTGTTATCAGCTTATGGTTTTTCCTGAATCCGGGCATTGCCTGACAGTAACTGGGAAACTCAGGCCTACTTTTTAACTGGCTTTTATTAAGCTTGTCATGGCAGATGTGTGGTTAAGCTGCCCTAGGCCCTGTTGTATTTGCCAGAGCAAGAATGGACCACAAATATACAATAAAATCCACTTTAAGAGTTTTATTGGTAGAGAATGGGAAAAGGGTAAAAGGGTGTGCATAGGCCTGTCTGGAAGAAACATGGCAGAAGAGAGGGCATGGGACAGGCAGGTCTGCTTTTAAAGATAGCTCAAAACATGCATATAGATTATGTAGGACATAAGGTCCTGGGGTGACTAAACATTTTACCTGAATGCTGATGGTGCATGTGTGTGCATGGGACCTCAGGAGTGCCTGGAGGATGTTGGAAATGATCACAGACCCATACTTTTATGTTCTATAATTGCAAAAAGGATTAGCTAGAAGGGGTCATGTGGCTTGTGGTGTGGCTTGTGATCAGGAGCTGAGGAAGCTAGCATGGACCTTGATAAGTTAATAGGCTCCAGTTATATGCTAATGGAAGGGCCACAGGTTCCTCTTGGCAGAGATAAGAATGTCTCCCTTTTTAGCAAGTAGGAACTTTCAAGCTCCTGTGGAACTGGGAACTTTTGTCTAAATGCCAGACCTTGGGAAAGGACTTTCTCAGGGGACCAGACAATCCATTATATAATATTGCAGTTTTTTGTATGGCTTATTTTATCCAAAAAGCTAAAGGTTAAAGTAAGCAAAGATGAGGCTAGACAATTACTACTGTGATTCTGAGTAGTCCTTAGGAATTTATAGACCATGACTATCAAATATGCCTTATTTATCAAGCATATGTTACTTATCTAAATTTTTTAGCAGCTGGTGTTAACTTGTATGGGAGTAGGCAGAGTTATCACACTATATGGTTCCAAGGTGGTGGAGACTTTTTCCAAAGGATTATTTTGTTTTAAGAGGCTGCCATTTTATAAATTTTCATCCTTCAAAGCTGGCACAAAATTCCCCAAAGGAAAAGGCATGAGGGAATTCCCATAACACATAGTGAGAATCATTAAAAATAAAAGTAAAAGAATGCTGGAAAATTGTGATCTACAAAGTCGAAATGCTGGAACTTTGTCAAGCAGTAATAGTCACCATGCAGTCTACGCTAGTTGTCCTTTGCCATACAGGAACTTTTCAGTTCCATGAAGGCCCATTTATTAACTGTTGATCTTAGTGCCTGTGCTATCAATGTCCTGTTCAGAAAGTCTTTTTATGTGTGTGTCAATGAATTCAAGGCTATTCCTCCCTTTCTCTTCCATCAGTTTCAGCTTATCTAGTTTTATGTTGAGGTCTTTGATCCACACAGAGTTAAACTTTGTGCAGGGTAATAAGAATGGATCCATTTCGATGCTCTACATGCAGCCATCAGGTGTGACCAGTATCAGTTGTTGAAGATGCTTTTCTCCAGTGTGTGTTTCCAACTTCTTTATAAAAAAGTCAGGTATGTGTGAGTGTGTATTGCTCTGATTGGCTGATAAATAAAATGCTGATTGGCCAGTAGCCAGGCAGGAAGTATAGATGGGATAAACAGACAAGGAGAATTCTGGGAAGTTGAAGGCTGAGTCAGGCGTCATCAGCCAAACACAGAGGATGCAAGATGACAAGGCAAAATTGAGAAAAGGTACCAAGCAGTGTGGCTAAACATAGATAATAATTATGGGTTAATTTAGGTGTAAGAGCTATTCAGTAATAAGCCTGAGCTAATGGCCAAGCAGTTATAATTAATATAAGTCTCTGTGTGTTTACATAGGGGATGTGAGTGGGAGATATTTTTCCTGACTGCCAGCTGTCTGGGACACAGGAAAACTTCCAGCTGCATTTGGCTACACAACATGAAGCAAGAGTTTCCATCTAAAACCTGAGAAAATATTAAAAAACAATCTAAAACAGAGCTAAAAACAGCTTCCTTGTTGTGTCCCTCATGAAAGCCATGAGCTACAGTATGGCAGGTTCACAGTAGTATGTGGGCTTGACCTGCAGCATGGCAGCTTCCTCTGGAGGTACATAGAGGTTTCTGCAAGCCACACAGCATGGTGGATGGTTGATGTAGCTTTTGCTAGTACAAGAAAAAAAAAGGAAAGAAAGAGAAGGTTTTTGGGCTACACACTGCTGGATGGAAGCATAGACACACTGCTTCACAGAGTCAGCAATGAGCATGGTTCCCCCAGAGCTGGCTGTAAACAAAATTCTGCCATGTTGGGAAGCTGAGGTGGGCAGAGCCAGCAGCCAAAGCTTACATTTCAGTCCCAGTCATGCTGCAGTTTAAAGCAATAAATTAACAAAAACAACAACAACAACAACAACAACAAAAAACAGATTCACATAAAATAAACCTCTAAATTTTACATTATATGTAAAAATGCATGTTGATTTGGAAGAGAGAGGAAAAGGAGGATAGACAGTTATGTAAAGAAATAGAAAGTTTTATAAAATAAAGTAAGAGAAAGTAAAAGTAATGTAAAAAATAAGCTACATAAAGATGGAAATCACTCAGAAAGTCTGGATTATATTGTCTTTGGGATTTTTAACTGCAGAGAGACATTTGATTGTAAAAGCTGCTGAGTTAAATCAATATGCATATTTTAAAGGTATCTTGACTTCAAAATTTATGTCTAAGGTTGTGTTGCCTTGGAAAAGAGGTTCTGCTTTCATTTCCACAGAAGATGAGAACCTGTGGATTGCTTCTTGATCAGCTAAGACCCCCAGAAAGGTCTCCAATGACACCATGGCCCAGATGATCCAACATCTAGAATGGCTTCAAGGCAACTGGCTCAGACAATGCAGCCTCACAGACTAGTCTAGTCAGGACTTGCCCATAATTCTTAATTTTCTCAGGATCCCCATAAGATTAACAGTACACACAACCAGCAGGAAGTAGTATGAGAAGCTTCACTCAAATTCCCAAAATATTATTCATAAATGTTTAATATTATTTAAAGTAGATTGATTATAAATGCAATCTTTTTCTAAAGAAAAAAGGAGGCTAGAATATAGATATGATAGAATAAAAGGGTAGATTATTTGAATCTACTTTTAAAAAGTAACAACTTACTTGAAATGTTTTACTTTGCTATGGGTTTTAGTTTACTGATACAAATTTAAAGTTAATTTTGTTATACTATATATATATATTTCTACTCTTGTTTAAGGTATTATGTTTGTACAGCTCATTTAAAATTGTAATGTATGATTAAGAAATACAGATTAATAATTAGTCATTCATGATAATCAAACTTATAATCATGTTAGTTAAGTTTTCTAGGTACACATAGATATATTTCAATTAGGTAGGTAATCTTCAAACACTTCAAAGACGTACAGAATATGGCATTTAAAATGTTTTAAAAACTTAGACTTTATGGACAGTGAGACACGTCTGCTCCTGGCAGCACCTATCTACTTCAGAGAAGACAATGGGCATTAAAAAAACTCATTGTGGAGTTTGCTTTCTTTGTGGAAATAGTTAGCTACTGGGCAAAAAAAAGTGCCCTTGAGTCAACTGCTTGACAGTATGTTGTATAAAATGGACATGCAGAATCCATAAGAAGGTGACCACTGAACTTTGCAAGATGAAATGGTCCTTCAGGTTCCTGCTTCACAGAGGAGACTGCCAGGACAAAGGAAAAAGTGACTGAGAAACTCTAGCCATATAGGCTGAAGATGGTTGCCCAATGTTACAGAGGAACTTTGGATGACTGTGCAGGCAGGCAGCTGTCTCTGTCATTTCCGGAAATTTTGGAAGTTGCTTACAATGCATTTTCTGTTTATTTAGGTAATATTATATCCTTCTGGGGTCTTTGATGTAAGTGAAGACTAGATAGTTATAATTATAGTTTTCTTAGTCATGATAAAAGATAAGTTAGATATGAAACCTTAGACTCACAAATATAGGATAAATAAAATAGTTTCTTTAATTTTGCCAAATACAAATAGACTAGATATTGTAACTGTAATTCTTGCTTGATAACTGTTCTATTATATGTAATTTTACCATATTAAAGTTAAAACCTTCCTTTTTGATTAGACAGAAAAGGGGAAGTGCTGTGGAATGTTGTTCTGTACGCTGTGAATATGAGTTGCTCTGGTTGGTTGATAAATGAAATGTTGATTGATCAGTAGCCTGACAGGAAATATAGGTGGGACAAGCAGATGAGAAGAATTCTAGAAAGAGGAAGGCTGAATTGGGAGTCTCCAGCCAGACACTCCTTTCTTCTTCTTTGTCTCCTTATACCTCAAAGTTCTTCTCTGAAAATAAAACTGCCTTTTTATCCCTTTGACCATTATCTTTCCAAGCTATCTCTGCTCCTGCTGTTTCTGGCAAGCGTGCTCCCTTGCTAGAAAAGTTAGCTAGGCAACGTCCATCACAGCTGTACTGGTAAGTTGGAACCTTTTAGTTTTGAGTTAATTGTTAAGGGTGGATCTAGAACTAGAGATAAGACTTTGGAGAGGAGAAAGTTAAGCTTAATTAGCACATCTGCCAGGCCTTCTCAAACAGATAGTCCACTTTAGTCTGTTCTTAGAGAGTACAGAGGTATCCCTGATAAGGTACTTTCCTCCACCTGAGGATAGACCTGGACAGATGCTGCCAATGATGATAATTACAGAGAGGCTTGAACTGGGGTTCTGGCTGTGCATAGCTGTCAGTGCAGAAGGTTATCTAACTATTCCTAGAAGTGGTTAGGTAAGGAGTTAGAGATCTATAAAGTTAGTAAGGCTATAAGAAAAGGCAGGTCCAAGCTCAATTTTGCTGAGCTACTACTTAAGGTCCACCTGACCTAGGTGGTGTCTCTCTGTGGAATTTACCTTAATTCAGGAGAATTATTATGTGGTGGTTTGCACTGTTATTCCTGTTAGATCTTGAATGTGGCTAAGGGACATATCTGATTCTAGTGCTAAAAGGAGAAGAAACGGATGGGCCTGAGGGAAGGAAGTCTTTCCTGAGGTTGTTCTCCAAATACCTCAAATGTATATGTTCAAATAGTGATCAGTCCACATTGTTAGCAATTCTTAGGAAAAAATCAATTGGGAAAGCTATGAAAGCACACAAAATTTTCATAACAGAAGACAGCTGATATACAATAAGCCAAATAATGCCAAATGCCCCCTGGAATTTGGCTTCCTCTGAAGAAATTCCTTGATCCCTTCAGGTAATGGCTTTGCCATAACCAGCTGAGTTCTTACAATATATTCCTGCAGCCTGTAGCAGGGAATTGCATTGAATCTGTGCATGGCTTTTGGTGGCATGGCTATTTTTACTATATTAATCCTACCAACCCATGAGCATGGAAGAACTTTCCATCTTCTAATATTTTCAATTTATTCCTTCAATGTCTTAAAGTTTTTTATTTTATTTTTTTTATCATACAGGACTTCCACTTGTTTGGTTAGAGTTACCCCAAGATATTGTATATTTTTCAGGCTATTGTGAAAGGTGTCAATTCCCTGGTTTCTTTCTCAGTCTGTTTGTCATTTGCATATAGGAAGGCTCTGATTTTCGTGTATTAATTTTACTACTTTGCTGAAAATGTTTATCAGCTGTAGGAGTTCCCTGGTAGAATTTTTAGGTTCCCTTGTGTATACTATCATATCATCAGCAAATAAAAATACTTTGACTTCTTCTTTTCAAATTTGTATTCCTTGATCTTTAGCGCTGTATATTGCTCAAGGTAAGGTTTCAAGTTCTATATTGAGTAAGTATGGAGATAGTAGACAACCTTGTCTTGTTCTTGATTTTAGTAGAACTTCTTTAAGTTTCTCTCCATTTACTTTGATGTTGGCTGTAGAGTTGTAATAAATATCCTCTATTATTATTTCCATTATAGCCTTAATCTCCCTAGCACTTTCATCATGAAGCAGTATTAATGGGATTTGTCAAAGGCTGAATCTAATGAAATGATCATATTTTTTTGTCTGTCAGTTTATTTATAAGGATTGCATTTCTTAATTGACATGTGCTGAAAGATCTCTGCATCTTTGATACAAAGCCTACTTGATCATGGTGGAGGATCTTTTTGATGTGTCCTTGTATTTGGCTTGCAAGTTTTTATTGAGAATTTTTGCATCTGTGTCCACAAAGAAAATTGGTCTGTAATTGGTCTCTTTGTTGGATTTTTATGTGGTTTGGGTATCAGCATAACTGGCCTTGTAAAAAGAAATTGGCATTGAAATGTTCTTTTCATCTCTAATTAGTGGAATAATTTGAGGAGTATTGGTATTAATTCTTCTTTGAAAATTTGGTAGAATTCTGAACTAAAATTATCCTGTTCTAGTATTTTTTTTTCTTGATTGAGAAACTTAACTCCTGCTTCTCTATCACTAGGGATTAAGGATCTGTTTAAATTGCTTATCTGATCTTGATTTATCTTTGGTATGTGGTATATATCAAGAAAATTATCCATTTCTTTTAGAGTTTCCAAATTGTTGTAGTATATGTTTTCAAACTATTTCTTTATGACCCTCTGGATTTCCTCACTGTCTGTTGTTATGTGCCCCTTTTCATTTCTCACTTTTTTAAGTTGGATTTTCTCTGTCTCTTAATAAATTTGGCTAAAAGTTTGTCAATCTTGTTGGTTTTTCTCAAAGAACCAACTGTTTTTTCATTGATTCTTTGTTTTGTTTTTCATTTGTTTCTATTTTATTGATTTCATCCCTAGTTTGGTTATTTCTTTTCATGTAATCCTTTTGACATTATTTCTTCTTTTTGTTCTAGAACTCTCAGGTATGCTCTTGTTGCTAACATGAGATCGCTCTAGTTTTGTTTGTTGTTGTTTGTTTGTTTGTTTGTTTTAATGAAAGTACTTAGTGCTATGACCTTGCCTCTTAGAACTACCTTCATTGTATCCCATAAGTTGGTTATGTTGTGTCTTCATTTTCATTCAATTCTAGAAAGTTTTTAGTTTCTAGCTGGATCAATTTTTCATTCAGTAGTTCAGTTTCCATAAGTTTGTAAGCTTCTTGTTGTTGTTGGTATCCAGCTTTAATCCATGGTTGTCTGACAGGATGCAGGATACTATTTAAATTTCCTGTATCTGTTGGGACTTTCTTTGTGTCCAAGAATGTGGTCACTTTTGGAGAAAGTTCCATGAGGTGCTGAGAAGAAGGTATAATCTTTTGTGTTCAGGCAAAGTGTTATATAAATATCTGTTAGGTCCATTTGGTTTATGACCTCACTTTGCTGCAGCATTTCTTTGTTTAGTTTTTGTTTGGATGACCTGTCTATTGGTAAGAGTGGGTATTGAAGTCTCCCATCATCCACTGTGAGGGTCAATATGTGATTTAAGTGGTAGTAGTGTTTCATTTATGAATTTGGGTGTCCTTGTATTTGGTGCATAGATGTTTAGCCCCAACTACTCCAGGCACTCCCTGGAAACCTGCTGGCCAGGGAGCCCAGTTAGCAGTCTTTACTCCCTCTTGTCTCCTAATTCCAGTCCCTCAGTCTTATCTAGGCTTTGTAGAAGACCACCTGCTTCCTTTTCTCTTCCTGCATTCTCAGTGGATCCTGTAGATCTTCTCAAACAACCCCAACCCCATCCCTTTGTCTCAGCTGCCAAATCCAGAAGGAACTCCCTAGAAACCTGCTAGCCACTCCAGCCAGGGAATCAGAAACATATTCTTGAGATCCAGTGACTACAGCTGGCAGGACCTCAGAAGCATTCCCTACAAGGCAACCCACAGCCACTACACTCTCCTAAGAACCAGAGAGAGCATCAGAATCCAAGGACCAGAGCATCCACCAAACAAAGACAAGGCCAGACAACAGCACAAGACACACTTGGTGTGTAAGCAGGAAAACCCAAGCTTGAATCTCCAGAATCAATGTGATACAACCCTTGCTATCTCTGTGCTTATAAGGCAAGATGGAGAGCAGAGACAGGGAACTTTGTGTCCTGTCTTCTAGGAATGTCCTGCTTGTATCAAATGACTTGAGGCAGATTTCTGAGGAATGATGATAGGTACAGAGATGGCCTACATATCATAAGATCATCCCATGATCCAATGTTCAGTCAGTTAGCTAGGACATGTCCCAAAATACCAGAAGCTAACTCTAAAAGCTCCAGGGAAGAACAGTCTAACTGTGGACACCAGTCTACTTAAAACAGTGAATTTGAGACTCAGATGAAATGGGAATACAGAAGAAGACATCTGTGAGATCTAGAAGAGTGAACCATTAGGTACATGAGAGGCAATATGTTAATGAAGTCTAAAGTTAAGGACTGCTGGGTGAATGGAAACCAAAGCCTAATTTGTAGAATGAAGGTCCTGTGCCATCCAATAGTCTGTTAAACTTGTTACTGGCCAGTACTGGAATATTGCAGGGACACTGCCAGGGGTTTAAAAGCCTATTTTGGAAGAATTTGTGGATTATGGGTTCAAGTCTCACACAAGCTTCAGTGTGGAGAAAATGTTGTTTATGGTTAGAAAAAGTATTAGCATCCTCCACTTGGTGGTAGCTGAGGTGCCTGGGATTGCCTTACCTACTCAGGAATGCATACTTGAGGTTTAACAGGGAAACCTGGAAGGACTGAGTCATTGTTTATCTGTCTATATAGGAGAAATGATCATGGCCATTAGCTATGGAATTTTGTGAGATGTTGCAAATCATGTAGGCCCAAATTTTTTTTATCAATAAGTCTCTGCCTGTTAAAGGGAGAGTATATTCAGATATCATTATGAAAATAAGAGGAAAGAATAATTCTTTATGTTGTTTAAGGTCATCAGGGAAGCATTCAGACATTGGTGTCTCATTGATGCCACTACCCCACAAAACTCAAAGACCAGTGGTCTAGGACAGGGGTAAGAAGGCTGCTTTATCAAGGAGAAAAATGTATGCTCCTAACTATGTCTCCAACACTTACCGCAGCTCCATCTCATTGATGGAGATAGCTGTGACTGGGGTAGTCTCAAAGTTTCCTCATTCCAGCACAGACACTTTGGACTCCAGCCTGAGGGATCCCTTGGTTCTTGAAGCACTATGTAGAGTTAGTTTTGCTCTTTGGGGGGGCACCACCCAGGTCCCAAATAAATCATATATAGAGTCTTACTCTTACTTATGAATGCCCAGATTTAGCTTGGCTTGTTTCTTGCCAGTTTTTCTTAACTTTAAATTATCTCAGATACCTTTTGTCGCTGAGCTTTTTCGTTTTCTTATTTCTGTAAATCTTACTTTAACTCTTACTCTGTGGCTGGCTGTGTGGCTGGGTGGCTGGCCCCTAGAGTCCTCCTCTCCTTGTTCTCTTGCTCTTTCTCCTTTTCCTCACAGATTTCTCCTTCTATTTATTCTCTCTACCTGCTAGCCCCACCTATCCTTTCTCCTGCCTTGCTATTGGCTGTTCAGTTCTTTATTAGACAACCAGGTGTTTTAGATAGGCAAAGTAACACAACTTCATAGAGTTAAATAAATGCAACATAAAAGAATGCAATACATCTTTGTATCATTAGACAAATGTTCCACAGCACAAACAAATGTAACACTTCTTAAAATAATATTTTACAACAACTATACCCTCCAGTGTCTCATTCAACATCCAGGGTAAAGAGTCTGAGGATGGCATCTGCAATTTGCCAGTGATTCATCTCCAACGGGCACTGTGTTTATTTACTGGCTTCCCTGTTTCCTCTGCAGGGAGCAGCAGAAGACTAAATTTCCCACAAGGCTGAGAGGCCTTCAGCATGTCTTCGGTCTCCCTCACAGTTCTGGCCTTTTCCTCCTGATGTCAGAGTAGGGGATGTGCCCTGAGAAGGACTCAGCTTTCACAGGAGGAGGGGTCATTTAGAGTGTGATTTTTGTGTGATGTATTTAAGACACTCTAAAAGGGAAGTACGTTTTTTATTAGGCCCCTGGTAGATAATTGCCAGTTTATCATAATTAATGATTTTTACATTACTGTTATTTAGACCCTCAAGGACAGTGAAATGTGAACACTTCCACATACCACATCCCCCACCATATTACAGTCTCATCTCAGGGAATCCACTGGGCCAGCCTCCACTCCTACAGCATGCTTAGCACTGACTAGGTATAAGTCATCTGCAGATTCTCTA
This sequence comes from Onychomys torridus, assembly GCF_903995425.1. NCBI lineage: Eukaryota > Metazoa > Chordata > Mammalia > Rodentia > Cricetidae > Onychomys > Onychomys torridus. The sequence goes on along the minus strand of NC_050449.1, from coordinate 5,249,378 downwards.
GCCCTTGAGTCACTACAGTTCCTTCAGAAGTGGTGAAGATCTATCCTATAATAACATTGCCATCATTCCAAGAAGACCCATAAGGAAAGGGAAGGGGAAAAGATGCAACTATGTTGTAATCTCAAAACATAAAAGAAATAATTTAAACAAACAAGCAAAAAGAAGTGTGGGACCCTAGGTCCCTTTGTCCAGCAGGTGGCAATATTACTAAAGCTTAGTTCTGACTTATCAAGATGATGTCCCACAAAGATGGCATCCCCCATTTGAGAGGCCTCTTAACCATTTATGAGGCCATTATTCTTGGATCTAATTGGCACTGTGTTGCTGATGTTCCTTGGGGGAGGGAGTGAGAAGGTGTGGCATCAATGGCACAGACATTGGGAGTCAGTTGAAGGCAAACAACAAACTTATTTATTTAATAACAGGGAAGGCCTTATATACCCTCCTCTCAGCACCCAGTCTATGTCACAATCCGGTGGCATTGTATAGCTGTCCCTCATTGGCTGGGCACAATCAGGAACTCTGACATTGATCAGGAACCCTGATAGCACCTGTTGCTAGGCCCTCAGGCAGACTCTACACAATTGGAAACTCTGACAGTCACCAGGAACTCTGATAGCTCTTATTGCTAGGCCCTCAGGCAGACCAGGTTAGCTCATAAGAAGTACATTAAGTGCATGACTTGATAACTGGTCTGAGCCAATTTCCTTGACCCTATGGGCCTGTCCTACTACATATCCATCCTTTTATTTTATTACAAGAGTTCTCAGTGAGAGTCAGATTTCTTTGCTCCAGCCTTGTTGACTCTGCCTCAGAGAGGCTCAGCAACTGGACTCGACCTTTCTTAGATTGGCTTGCCAAACAAGCTCTTATCCATCATTGACTATCATCCCTCGAAGAGCATCCATCCCTGGGGAGTCACCCTAAGTGGGGAGGGTCAGGCAGTAGCCTTTTGAATTTCAGAAAACCAAGCATGCATGGTCTCCTGTGGAGGGCTGTGAGTTGAATAACTAAGAGTCATTAACACCTGTAGAATTGCCTTAGTTGGATGTTGTTGGATGTGCTGTAGAGGACATTTAAAAAGGAGAGAAATTAAAAGGACCACCCCGCCAATCAAAAGATAAATGAAAATCCAGGAGGGAATCAAACAGTCTTTTTATATCATGCCAAACTTTTCAAAAAAAAAAAAAAATAAAGAGTCAAAGGCCATAACCTCTGCCCTTGTCTGATTTAACTGGAAATTTTTGTGTGTTAACTGTAATGGATAATATAGAAACTTAGGCCCTTAATATATTTAGCTAGCTCCTGGCCTGCTAAACTAACTTTCCTCATCTCAAAAGGCATCATACAAAATGAGGAAAAGCAAGAGTCTACAAGTCTTCAGCCTTTAGAAGGGCAATGAGAGCAAGAAAGGGAAGTACATAAATTACCCATCCTGGGTTATTTCCTCCTTGATGGAAGCAGGATGGTCTGTGACCAGGTGCACTTCTCTTTCTGGGTCCCATATTGGCACAGTGGCACTCTGAAGAAAAACACAACCAAGCACTCTCCCATGGGTTATCAAGAGGACTGGTGGCTGCCATTGGAGGGAGATAAGATCTCTCCATCTCACCAGGGGTAAGGGGGTGTTCTTTGGCAGAGATGCCCAGTGCTTGTAGGCCAGGATGATCCATTTGTATGGCCTTGAGGACCAGGTCTAAGACCTGTTAAAAATAGGCATTCAAGCCAATCTGTGCCTGGTACACAGGATAGACATATTCCCCATACCCTGTGAGCATATTATTGGTCACCAGAACATTAAGTAAGATGTTTCTCTGGGCCTTGGATTCTGCCTGATCATCATAGCCAATCTCCAACTGAGAAAGACTGTAGGCTCCAACACAGCTTTAAGCAAATGGTACCAATCAAAATAAGTTTGTAACTGCACGGACCATTGAACAAGGATCTGCTGAAAGTAGGGGGAATCTGGACTTGACTCATTGGCTGCCTTCTGGATGAGGGAGAGAACAGCTATGGGGGTGAGAATCCAGGGCTCAGCATTGGCATTTGGGTCCACCTTGACCAGGAAGGCTTCTATGACTTCACAGACTAACAGTGGTTCAGGCTGAGAGGGTTGTAAGATGCCTGGCACTGTGGGAGAGCAGCCATCTCCTGAGGCAGGCAGGTACTGGGGTAGATTTTCCCACAAATATTGAAGTGGAGGCATGGTGGTGGAGCAGAGGGGGAACAACACATGATTTAATGACAGCTAAGTTCTCCTTGACAGATTTCTCAGGTCCTAAACTGACAGCTATGTTCACCTTGACAGATTTGGAGGGACCCAAACTTACAAGTGTCCTGAGGCCCAAGCTGTCTGTCTCTTCCTCATTGGACATCATAGAGATATCCAATAGGGAAATGGTGGGAGTGATGAAAAGATTACCCATTGTTTTAGAAGGAAACAACAGTCAGAGAGAAGATGACAGTCAACCGGGGTGGAATTTGTATCAGACCCTTATGCTTGTGATTAGTGGGGTACTTCTGTGGGTTTTTAGGCCATAGCCATATGCCCACATGGTATCTCTGGACAAGGGATGGTGTTGGGAGCCAAGCCTTGGTTCCACCTCCTGGGGGGTCAACCCTTATGTGGAAGCACCAGGTGAACAGAAACAGAAAAAAAAAAATGTGCCTTCCTAACAGAATGGGCAGACAAACATGACAGACAACACAAAAGAAGGAAAGAAATGGAATCCCAATGCTTACCTGTAAAAGGGACCAAAAGAACACAACACTGAGGAGCCTTCTCAGCAAAGTACGCCATCTTGGGGATGCTGTCAAGCACTGTGAGTGAAGGGAGGGAGATGATAAGAACCTGTGCTGGGAAAGAGAAAGTAACAGAAGCCCCATATTAAAGCACCATATGTTGCTGGATCCTAATGGCTCCTTCAGGGGAGGGGGTGAGAAGGCATAGTGTCAATAACACAGACACCAGGAGTCTTTTGAAGGCAAATAACAAGCTCATTTATTCAATAACAGGGAAGACCTTATATACCCTCCTCCCAGCACCCAGTCTGTGTTGCAATCCAATGACATTGTTTGGTTGTCCCTCATTGGCTAGGCACAATCAGGAACTCTGACATTGATCAGGAACTCTATCAGGAACCAGGAACTCTGATAGCACCTCTTTCTAGGCTCTCAGACAGACTCTACATGATCAGAAACTCTGACAGTGACCAAGAACTTTGACAGCTCCGTTGCTAGGCCCTGAGGTAGAACTCCAGGTTGGCTCATAAGGAGAATGTTATGTACATACCTTGGCAAATGGTCTTGACCCTATGGACCTGTCCTTCTATATCCTTCAGAAAATATTATTCTCTTTTTATTCCAAGTTTTGGGGTAAAACTTGTCCTAATTATGAAAGATACATCTGAGAAGAGAATCAATAAGAATCAAAAGGCATTGCCCATCTAGAGGGGAAAGCAAATGCCAGTGACTGTTTGGAGCATCTCTTTTTGAAGTGTAAATCTAATTAATATTATCAATAAAAACCAGAATTCAGGTATCAGAGTAAAACCTGAAAGACCAGAAAAGCAGGAAAGCAGCCACAGTCACTTTCTTCCCTTTCATTTCTCCAGTCCCAGAAGGCAGAGATCCTGTCTCTTCCCCACCTTAAAATTTTCTGTCCTTCTCTCTACAGTCCTCCAAATCTCTATGGTTAACTAGTGGCTAGCTCTGTCCTCTGACTCCAAGCAAGCTTTATTTGTCAGAACACAATCAAGCTATCACACAACACTTTCCCTTTCAGGAGCCTGGAACACCAGTTAATTCCGGGGTTTCTCTTATTTTGAGAAGCCTGAGACACTAATTAGTTCTGGGGATGTCTCTTGTTTTGAGGAGCCTGGGATACTAGTGGGTGGTTGAGACATCTCTCTTTCACTCAAAAGCCCTAAGAATCAGGTTAGCAAGCTTTGTCTGATTCTGAAGTTGCTTTGGCCAGAGAAAGCCAAGTCACTGGCCATTGAGGTTCAAGTTCCATCCTTTGTAAATGCACAACAAAGGTATGATCATCTCTCTCAGTTATAGCATGAATTTTATTCCTACAAATATTTGGAGAAACCATAAAGAAACACACAAAAGGAAAGAGTCACTGGCCACAGTGAATCATAAGCTAATAGCCACAGGTGAATCTCAATGTTCCTTTCAGGACACAATTAACAAATTACAAAAAGTAAGTGCTTCAAAAAGAGAAGGGCCTACCATTTGAAATCTGACATAACTTTCTTTATCCAACATAAGAAAAGGTCCTTCTCACATGGCAAGAGGGATGCTCAGAAAACATTTTGTGGGCATAGTTACCCCATCTTGAAAATGGACATTTGAGTTAGGTTAACATGTATGTACCAGGAGACAGAAACATAAAAAGAATAAGAGCAAGTCCCTGAAGATTACATATTCTAAAAGCAGAGAAGTAAGGGTGATCTCATAGCTAGATGAAAATGTGCATTCAAGAGGAAAGCTGTAAGCAGAAAGGAGTGAAGAGGTCTGTGGTTCAAAAAAGAACTCCATACTGTACCAATGAAAATGAGAGGCATCCCATGGTAATGCCAAAGATGTCAGTGGAATAGCACCTGGGGCTCCCCTAAGCCTCCTATTCTTCGTGATTGTCAACAAAACAGTTAGATGAAGCACACAGAGAGTAGAGGAGAAGGTAGGTAGGTTTTATTAAAGCGAAGCACTCTCAAGGGGTAAGAGTGGGCAGTGGCCAAGAGAACATTGGCCCTATCTACATCTTAAACAGGATTTACACTAAAACTCTAAAACAGATGCTTTTTCCCAGGAGCATTTTCATGCCCAAGTGATTGACAGGCCATTGGATTAACTGTTAAGGGAGGAGACAATGCTATGTCATATATTACCAGAAAGCCTTTGGTTAGATAATAATCTTATGACCTTCCATGTAGCTCAAAAGGTCATGTCTCCACCCAGGACCAGATGTGTTACTCAGATGCCATTCTTGTGACCAACAATCAAATCCTGCAATTTAAGTTCTTTTTTTTTTTCCAAGCTGACATCCCCAGTGACCTCTCACACTGTTAAGAGCTGACTAGTTACCTTGTCAGAGGGATTAATTTATGCAAAAACTGGCCATGTATTTAGACAATACGGAAAAGCAGTATGGTGGGTAGTAAGACAGAAGACTATGTGAAGCCTCTCATGAGAGCAGTAGAAAGAGAGGTGTCAAGATGAAGGTGCAGATACAAGACTTTCCTCACAAACTGACAACCTGAGTTCAATCCCCAGATGCCACGGTGGAGAGCCAGCTCCTGAAAGTTGACCTCTGAACTCCATACTTATTGTACAAATATGCCCTTATTTGTACACAAATCACTTTGGACAACAATGATAAATAATAATCAGAGTTCAAGGGAAGAATGGTGGAATTAGTTAAGAGAGGAAAGAAGGAAGGTATTCTATGAAAGGAGGAAAATAAGAGAGGAATATCACCCAAGACATCTGCAGACAAGCCTATATCGGACTCAATCGAGGTGGCAATGTAGTAGACAAAGATTCTAAATCTCAACTTGAGGCATAGGGTCAGATAGCAGATGTTTTCTGATTTGTAAATTAATTTCCTAGAAAAGTTTGACAAGTGCAGAGCTCGAAAGCACATTTGATCACACATGTAACAAGTTGTTTTCATTAAAGAGCTGAAATCTTTATGATAGTAGACCTTCAGGTCTGTGGGTCATCACAGCCACAGCTCACATCACTGACTTCAGCCAATTACAAAATGTGAAGTCACTGTGAACTTGTAAGACAAAATGAGAGGTCATCTGGCACATTTAGCACACAGCATGACAAATGTTGAAACACTTCTCACTGCACGTCTGTTTGAGAAACACCAACCCAAGTACATAAGAGCATCTCCAGGGGAGAGACAGAGTGTTTACCAAATACTCCTGTGTGGTGTGACAGGATGAGCCAGCAGCAGAAGAGGAAGCCTACTGACACTTCTTTCCTATAAGGAAGTGAGTATTCCAGATCCCCACAAAATGCAGCTAACAAAGAGTGTTGTGCCACAGTCCAAGATAGGAACATTTCTTTTGGAAACAAAAAGCAGGCCTTGTGAACTCCATTGGTGGTTACATACTGGGAATGTACATGGTCCAGAGCAGCACGGGACCTTCCACAGGAAAAGTGTATGTGCTACCCTTCACAGTAAAGACAGCATTCTAAAAAGCTGGCTATAAAATGTCAGTTTCCCTTTCCTTCTTGTGGGATTCCATGATCATAAAAGCAAAACTTTATTTCTGCTAAAATTGGGGGGGTGGGGGTGGATTCTTCTCCAGGGCACTACTAGAGGAAGGATTGATAGATCTACCAACCACTTGGTAGATGCTGATCATGGGGGAATCACTCTCTTCAGCTACACAACTATGAGCCTACCAGGCTTCAGTGGACAGTTCCAAACTCATGGTCACATGTACACCTTTGTTAGAACTTGTTGGGTCATATAATAGAACAAAAATTATGAATGTCAAAAAGAAATTTATAAGGAGGGTGGGTTATTGATAGTGTGGAAGGGAGATAAGAGGCAGGAGGATGTGAGAGAAATCAGAATGCATGCTATTGAAAATTTGAGGCACTCATAATTTTGTTTTGACTTATTGTTTAGACTTAATGTGTTTTGACTTATTGTGTTCTTAGACACGTAGACAGTGGGATTCTCTTTCCATTATGACCATGAGGCTGGGTAAGAAAACTGGCTTGAGGCATTTGTCTTCTCCCAGTAGTACCTCCAGAACCAGGTAGAGGTGAACATACTGGCTGCTCCCAAACTCCGTCTCTTATGGTGAACGGGGATGAGCTGAGAAACAACTCTCTCATGAAAATGTTTTGTCCGTACACAGAGACCATCACTTTTCACTCTAAAGAAACAGATGCCCCAAGCCATGTGCAGGTCTTGGTTTCTGCTCTGACGTGTCTCTTCTGTAATGAACACAGCACTAAACTTCATGTTTGAATACAGGAAGGAGGCAACTGGAAACTTGGAAATAGAAATATTATGTAAATAAGCATCACAGAGTATGCCATACCTGCAACTTTGGTTATGGAATTGTTTTTGTCTTATAGAATTGTTTGTCAAGATAGAATTTTGAGCTATTTATATACTTTTGAATTTTGTAAATTGATTGGTACCCAGGGCTCAGAAAATATAAAGTCATATATTATGATACTTGCTCACATTTTTGATTCAGTATTATGAAGGGAGACAATGGAAAGAAGCCATCTATTTTCATGGTATGATGGGACAAAGAACATAAGTTCACAGAAAAATGCCTTCCAATGGCTTTCTACTCACTATGTGTGTGACTTATGTAGGTTACTTGTTTATGGTTGGCACACATTGGCATAGTTATTTCCTTGATAAAAGAAGCCATGTTTTGTTTCTTCTGTGTTTCCAGAGATGAACATAATGATGGTACACACCAGGGATACAATACCTACAAGAAATTTTCATGTTTGGGCATTGAATGACTCTAGTTTTCTTGTTGATAAAAATATCAGAAGCTGTTGAGATTAGCAAAGGCTCACTGTAAACGTGTCCACCACATACAGAAGTGCAGACATTCTCCCTACTTTTGCTCTGGATTTCAGCACCCACTGAGTGCTCACAATTTGTAGGTAGGCAGACTTTCAATAATCTTAGTGTCCCTGTGTTTATTCACACAAAGATGAATTAATATCATGGTTATAGACAATGCCAGCACACGCAATCAGAATGCCTAGCTTGTTAGAATTAGGCTTCTGATTTGTCAACAGTTTGGAATAGCCTGTCCAAACCCTCCCACCATGCCTGTCTCAGCTAGTCCCACCCTGTCACTTGTGCAGCAAAAGAATGGCTTTGTCTTTCATGTTATTCTTGCCTCTAAGGAAATATTTTTCCACAAGCACCCATATCTGCCATCCATCTGTACACAATTTTTTGGCTCTTTTTTTCTATTTGACTGAAGTTTGTTCTTTTTAGCCTTTTGCAGCTTTGAAAATTCTTTTTAGGGCCAGCAAGATGGCGCAAAGGGTGAAGAAGTTTAGCCACCAAGTCTGGCAACTTGAGTTTGATCCCCAGGACCCATAAGGTAAGAGAAAATCAACTCTGGCAGGAAGCCCTCTGACCTATGCAGGGGATGGGGGCAGAATAAAATACAAGGTAAAATGTCTTTTAGAAAGAAGAAAGTGTGTATAATGACACATTCACATGATGAAGACACTAGAGAAAGCCTGATACTTTGTATGCTAACTTAAAAAGTCAGTTGAAAGGGGAAGGGCAGTGATGCATTGTATATGCTTGAACTGACTTGCCAACTCTTTGTCTAATTATATCTGATGGTAACAGCTGCACTCCCTGAGGGGTGGCTCACTGAGTCAGTGATACCCATTTCTATACTCAGAATGTGGTGGGACCTCTGAAGTTCTGTGCAATCTTTCCCTTCCAGTGACCCATCCTGACAACTCCCAGACACTATGGTGTCCTTGCTCTCCAATCCCTCTTCTCAACTCAGGGAGTTTACCACACTGTGCCCCAGTGCCCTGTCTTCACTGCATTCTAGGAATTATCTCAAAGTGTCCCACCTCACAGCTTAGTGCACTGACACCAGTGTCTAATTTTAGTACTTACTAATATTGCTTCATGTGTTTTATCAAATATTTGGTTATTTCAGACAAGGAAGGGGATTTTGTCCCTATCACTTCATCTATGCCAGCACTTAAAATCTTTTGCATATTTTTAAAAATTAGGTCTTTAAAATAAAAATTTAGAAATGCGCTTCCTTTTTCCTCTTTGCTAATTGTATTCTCACACCATAAAACTATCTTCAGGCTTTTTTTTTTTTTTCAAGTTAAAAAATGAGACATCAATATCCTGTCCAGTGTATAGTCCTACTGTGTGATACAATTTCTAGAAGGTAATAGTCACACCCCATAAATATTTGATTGAGTAAATGCAGAAAAGGACAAATAGATCCCAGATACACTCAGGGAGAAGACACATGAAGTATATTTACTGAACACACAATGCTTCTAAATTTTGTTTTATTTAGCAAAATTATACAGAAGTGAGAAAACGAAGGCATGAAGGAAATACAAGGAAGACTTGGTTTCTGGGCAGGCGTAGAAAGGGAGCTAATGCTTCTGTCTTTCCAGACCACACAGCAAGCACCGAGAGCTTCCAGTTGCCCTCCTCCCGGCTGTGTCTCGGAAGGGGAGGGGCCATATGGATCGCCAAGTCCCTCCCTTTTCATGTTGGTTCATTCTCTGTTCTTTCTCCTGTCTCTCTGCTCACCTCCCTCTTCCCCCTCCCTATCCATTTTCTTCTACCTTCTTTCCCCCTTTTATGGCTAATATTGCATGCACTATATTTTAGAGTCCAAAAACTCAACAGCCTATTAATTGTGTTGATACCATTCTTATAGGATGACACAATCCCAGTAACTGCAAACTTGCCCGTGCTCCTTCCTGGGACCCTTTCTGCCTCTGCACTCCTGCTTCCCAGAGATACCCCAGAGAGCTTCTGGTCTTATTCACTGCTGCTTCTCACAGAGGCATGATTTCCACTGTTTTTTCCTCAATTTAATGCTTGGAAAGATTGTCCTCATGCAAGATATCACTGGTTTAGAAGCAATTTGCAATTTAAACACTGTATCTGTCATTTAAAAAACGTTAATTTTTCTGTGGATACAAACTTGGGCCTTATTGGAAAATAAATTAAAGCTTAGGGGCAAATTCATAGTACAAAGTAATTATACGTAGCAAGTCTTGTGTCTGTTTTATTTCTCCCAGTTCGTGGAGCAGTGTTCCCAGAAAACAAAACAACCACAAAAATCTCTGCCTTTTTGAAGTTAATTCTTCCATGAAAACCTCGATGGGTCAGGACACCCTTGTGTATTTTTGTACCTGCCCATCTTGATATATGTCTAAGATTTTCTCATGCTTTTAATTCTGTAAACATTCAATCCTGAGTGAATGCTTATTTTTGATACAATCAAACCCATGGCACACCTGTCTGAGGATGAAGAGGCAGTGAGTCACTGAGAGGAGGAGGGTCACATTAACCCTTGGAAGACATGGGGGATAATTTATGAGCTTGTTTTTGAAGGCGTAAGAGTGAAAGCACTCAGGGTCTCCTGAACGAGGTCATCTTCTTGCTCTCGCCACAGGGATGTAGAGCCTGTGCCCAGGTCCTATCTTGGCTGGTGTCATGGGATTTAGGAAAGCAGTTTTAACAAGTTGTAAGAAATACCACTGCAAATGCCCATATTCAGCTGTCCCCAGCTGTCTGCAATTCAGCCCTGTTGAACATGGCTGTTCTGCATCATGTTGGAAATGCATCTTTTTCTCTGACACAGCCTGCATCTGGGACACAAATCTGAGGAATAAAAGAACCAGCGGTTCTCTGTTGATCTTCACTCAAAGCAGGACCTTTCTGTCAGTGAGTTCTTTGTCTAACTGTACACTGAAACAGGGAAAGAGCATAAAATTGAATGCTAAAAGCCAGCCCTCTGATGGACCAGGGCAAAAAGAACACGGTGTCAGGGTGGCATCTCATAATGTAAGGAAAAGCAATTTGCTCATCTAGGTGAGTGCTTTATCCTCTGCGCGTGTGTAACCTGAAGAAGGTAAATTACTTTTTCCTGGTACCACTTGGTAGCCAAGAGGAGGCAATTTACCTCATAATGTCAAGACACCCTGCTGCCTCGAAAGTGGTCATATCCTGAGCTTGCTACAGGAGAGCTCTCGGCTCACAGTCAAGCTGACCTTCATAAATCTCTTAGTCCCAGGCTGAGATACTACAGAAAATACACATGGGACGTGCAGATGAGCAGGTGTGTGTGTGTGTGTGTGTGTGTGTGTGTGTGTGTGTGTATGTATGTGTGTGTGTGAGACAGAGACAGAGACAGAGAGATAGAGAGAGACAGAGAGAGACAGAGAGAGACAGAGACAGAAAGACAGAGGGAGGGAGGGAGGGCGGAGAGAAAGAAAGAGTAGGATTTTGGGGGTTGTGGGTATTTTATTTTATTTTTTTCTCCTTCATTCAATGTGATTTGAGTGCATGGTTCCCTTGGAAACAGTGGTTTTTCAAGATTCTAAATTGGTGAAAAGGGAAGTTTCCTCACTGTGATTCCATCTTATCTTACACATGTCCAGCAGTTGGATGCTCTAGGAATGACTTCCTCATTGGTGTTTTAAGGCCTCCACATGTAGGAAAGGGAGGAGTTAATTGCAAACCCTGTAGCAAGCCTGCCTCTTAGCAAAAATTTCAACTCTGTAAATTGGCTGTAACAAGAGAACACTGGAAACAGAATGGCCTTTTTGAACCCCTCCCCCCTCTAAAAATATATTTTTTTCCTTCTATTGAAACAGATTTTTTTCTCATATAATACATTCTGATTACAGTTTCCCCTCCTTCTACTCCTCCCAGTTCCTCCCCACCTCCCCTCCATCCAGACCCACACCCTTCTGTCTCTTATTAGAAAACAAACAGGCTTCTAAATGATTATAATAAAATAATATAAAACAAAAACTAACACTTCGTAATAAGACAAAACAAACAGAAGGATAAGAAAAGGAACAAGAGCTGAGCAGTGGTGGTACATGCCTTTAACTTGTTTACACACTCAGAAATCTCATAGAAACACTGAATTGAAAGCCGTAATAGATACAGAAAGGACCTGTAGGGTAAAAAGAAAAAAATATAAATAAAATAAAAGAGAAAATAAGATTAAATAAAATGTTTTTGTTTTTGAAACAGGGTTTCTAGAGCCAGTGTATCCTGGAACTAACTATATAGACCAAACTGGCCTCAAACTCAGAGACCTATCCTCCTCTGCCTCCTGAGTGCTGGGATCAAAGGTGTGCACCACCACTGCCTGGCTTTTGTGTATATATATGATAGATAGATAGATAGATAGATAGATAGATACATAGATACATAGATAGATACATAGATAGATACATAGATAGATACATAGATAGATACATAGATAAAGATACTGATGGGCTTTTTTGTTGTTGTTTTGTTTTGTTTTTTCCAGAGTTGAGGACCAAACCTAGGGCCTTGCGCTTGCTAGGCAAGTGCTCTACCACTGAGCTAAATCCCCAACCCCAAAGATATTGGTTTTAAGATGAAAACTTTTAAATAAAAAGAGAAAATTCCTTACATGACATTATGAGACTAGGAACCTCCAAAGGTGCCAGTGAGATCATTTTCTGTTGGACAGCTACTGCTGGGCATGCAGCCTACACTGTTTCCCCAGTGAGACTCATTGGGAGAAAACTAAATTTCAATTTGCAAGTGCTTATCAATTGGAGATAGCTTCTTATGGTGATATTTTATTTGTACTGAAAAATGATTTTATTTGTATGTTAATAAGTACAGTTGCCTGGGGGTCAAAGCAAATAGCAAGCCATAGCAGAAGCCAGGCAGTTGTGACACACACCTTTAATCCCAATCACATGACAGGCAGATCTCTGTATGTTCAAGGATATAGCCAGCATGGAGACACATGCCTTTAATCTCAATACCAACCATAGAAAACCTGGAGGTCTGTATAGACAGGCAGTGATGAGGAGGTCATGTGTTTGGGTTTACAACCAATGAGAAGGCAGAACAAAAGTCAATAAAATGACAGATACACAGGATGTAGGTCTCTTTGTGAGGGAGAGGACAACAGTGGCAGCAAAGGGAAAGAAAGGTTTTTTAGTATCAGCTCTTAACTACTGCTCTGACCTCTTGGATTTTAACTCTGCATTTGGCTCTGTGTTTCTTATTTAATACGACTGTTACATCTATAGCTTCTGGGTTAAGGGTTAAGACATGTGTCCACTTCTTTCAGCTCTAGGATGCATGCAGGCCCTGTGCATTCTGCCTCAGTCTCTGTAAGTTCATGTGTGCATCAGTCTTGTTGATTTAGATGACCTTGTTTTCTTGGTGTCTTCCATCCTCTCTGGCTCTTACTCTTCCACTGGGTTGCCTGAGTCCTGAAGTGGGGATCAATGAGGACATTCTGTTTAGAGCTTAGTCTCTTACTCTGTATATTGTCTGTAAGTCTCCATATTTGTATCCATCTGCTGCTGAAGGAAGCTTCTCAGATGATGATGAGCAATGCACTCATCTATGAGTGTAGCAAGATGCCATTAGGAGTCATTTTATTGCTACATTTTGGGTTGGGTTAGTTTAATGTTAGTATTTGGTTTTACCTTAGGCTATCTACTCTCAGGTTCTTGGTCATCCAAGCAATGTCAGTGGAGTGGATGTTAAGTTAAATCAGATACTGGTTTGTTACTCCCACAAGCTTTGTATATTAATTGCACTAGTATGTCCTGCAGACAGGACACCACCATAGATCAAAGGTTTTAGGGAGGATTTGTGCTTATTTTTCTCTTTTGGTAGCCTGCAGTGAACTCCTTTATAACAAGGAAAATTCTTGTGCTGAGAAAGTATTGCTTTTGCTACACCAACTGAGAAAACTCAAGGGAAAATAACTCCCCAGTGCTAGGCTTCAGCTGGGCCATTTGTGAGCAAATGGTCCCTCTGAGTAAAGCCCTTCAGCTGAGTGTGTAAAGCTCAGTCTTGACACATATGCCTTTGATAGATTGACAAGACTCCACAACTGTTGCTCCCCATGATACCAATAAACACCCAGAAGGATGTTATAATGTACTTAAGTGGAAAGTTGTAGTATCTATTGATTCATTCATTTATTCATTTAGTGAGTGTTTGTTAGAAATCCAGTGCATGATAGATATTGTGCTTGATGCTAAGGCTGAAACTTAAGTAACAGAAATACAATCCTAGTGCTGACATCCTGGGTAGGTGTGTGGGATTGAAGTGGGAAATCTTGAAAGTCACCAGCGTTATGGAAACATCTATGGAGAAAGGCAGAAAGTGCTTGAGGGTTCATGCTGGGGAATAAGCTCATCAGAGAAGTCAGGTAGCCATAAAAATTTCTCTTCTAAAATTGAGGACCAGAGAAAGAGCAGTAAGAATAAGAATGAATTGGGAAATGAGAATGTCTAGAAGATAAATTAACTTGGCTAGAGGTTCCAAGCATGGAACAGCTCAAAGCAGTTGTTCAAAAGGAGACCGATTAGAGCTGGAGAATCTATGCTTCCACCAGTGAAAGGGCTTATTCTGAACTGTTTGCAAATCAGTAGCCTACAGTGGTGGTAGTGGTGCTTATCTGAAACCTAGCTCAGGCACAGTGGCAGGATCTATGAGCTCCGGGTCCCTTGAGAGACTGTTTCAAAATCAGAAGTTGGATATAGAGTGAAACAGCTGATATGACTCAGGCCTCTTGATGAACACATGTATGTACACACACACTTGTGCATACATGTACACACACAGAGGAGACATGATAGAGGAAAAACAGGAAAAAATGACTCACAATAAAGTTCCTGGTCTGTGTGTTTAATAAACATGTGTTACACTTACTCTGTGCCAGGACAGCTGTATTTGCAGATATTAAATAATTTAATCTTTGTAACAATCCTGTAGGTTGTACATTATTATTATTCATATCTTATAGATTTGGAAATTAAGAAACAGAATTTTATAATGAGATGAAAGAACTGAAAAGTCATGCAAAATATTGGAAGTTTTGTTAGAAGCGCAAGGGAAGTTAAGGATGGTCTTGAGTAGTTAGTAATTTGTCATCATTTAACTAAATAGCTCGGATCAATGTCTGGAAAAGGAGGCTAGGTGATAAGGGGGGTGCAGCAAGAATTGGGGAGAAATATCAGTGAGGAGTTAGTCACCTCTGGGTACTACCCCAGAAGGAGAGTGCTGCTATAAGGAACAGGAAATGCGAAACTAAAAAACTTCTTGAGGGTCAATGAGATGGTTCAGTGGGTAAAGTAGCTTGCTCCCAAGCCTGGTAATTCAGTCCCTAGAACTTGCATGCTGGAGGGAGAGAACCTGCTCCTGAGAGTTGTCCTCAGGCCTTCTACATGCACCTTAGCCTTCTGACACACAGCAGGCCACATTTCAGACCTCCATCTGAGAAACCCTGATTTACAGAATTCATCCTTGGGACAGCAGGATGCTTGCCTAACTTCCTCATCTCTCTCTCTCTCTCTCTCTCTCTCTCTCTCTCTCTCTCTCACACACACACACACACACACACACACACACACACACACACACACACACCAAGGCACACAGATACATGGAAATACATATACATACACATGCACATGCACTCACACATACACAGACTGTGGTGTTTTGAATAAATAGCGCCCATAGGCCCACAGGGAGTAACACTATTAGGGGGTATGGTCTTGTTGAAGGAAGTGTGTCATGGAAGATGGACTTTTGCTGTAGATATCTCTCTGCATGTTGTGAATGTATTGTTTTGATTGGTTAATAAATAAAATGCTGATTGGCCAGTAGCCAGGCAGGAAGTATACATGGGACAAGCAGAGAAGAGAATTCTGGGAACAGGAAGAATGAGTCAGGAGTTACCAGACAGACACAGGGGAAGCATGAGAAAATGTACCAAGCCACATGGCTAAACATAGATAAAAATTGTGGGTTAGTTTAAATGTAAGAGCTAGTCAGTAGTTAGCCTGAGCTAATGGCCAAGCAGTTTTAATTAATATAAGCTTCTGTGTGTTTACTTGGGTCCAAGCAGCCTCGGGGCCATGGGAGCTGGGAGGACCAGGAAAACTTCAGCTATAGACTTTGAGGCCTTAGATGCCCAAGCCAGACCCAGTGTCTCTCTCTTCTTGCTGCCTGTGGATCCAGATGTAGAACTCTCAGCTATCTCCCCAGCACCATGTCTGCCTGCATGCCACCATGCTTCCCACCATGATGACAATGGACTAAACATCTGAACTGTAAGCCACCCCAATTATCAAGAGTTGTCATGGTCATGGTGTCTATTATAGCAATAGAAACCCTAACTAAGACACACACACATGCACATGTACACGCACATATACATACAAACAGGCACAAACATATAAACACATATATGCATAAACAAATACATAATATAATATACACAATACATACATATGCACACATGCACACAGACACATGGACACACACATCACACATGCACATACACACAGATATACAAATGTCCCACACACACATCCCAAGTAGATAAAGGTAATAGCAATGAATTTCATTAAAAGGAATGTCTTGGGATTTGAAGATGCATGACTTAGAGATAGACTAGATGCTGTTTGGGGAAAAAGAAGAAATGTATGGGACTAATTTTATGGTATCTATCACTAAGAGTTAGGTAAGGGACTGTTCACTACATTAGGGAATGGCACAAAGATGCATAGATAGTGTACACCAGAGAAAGAGTCTCTCAGAAACAACACATCTGAAGTTCTTAGGTTATAGTAACTGGGATAATAAGTAGATATCTGGACGTGAGAGTATAAAATCAGAAGTAACCAGAAAAACATCTAAGTTTGGAAGCCATTGATATTTACTTACTAAAATTTAGGGACTCTTCTCTGAGAAACCCATACCTCTGTATTCACAGGTATGTCTTACTTTTTTCCTAAATATCTTTCTCTAAACCCTAATATTTAAAATCTATATGAAAATCTCTTTATAAACTCCAACTCTACTTGAAAAAAACCTTTATTTTTCAGATTTTTGCAAATATAAGTAAATATAACATTTAAGAAGTACTAAAAGTGTGATGATGCACACATTTAATCCTAGCACTCAGAAGGCAGAGGCAGGTAGATTTTTGTGAGTTTGAGGTGGCCAGGCTGGTCTACAGAGTGAGTTCCAGGACAGCCAGGGATACACAAAGAAACCCTGTCTCAAAACTCCCCCAACCAAAAAAAAGTACTAATACAGTATAGACTCTACAGTGTTATCACATCTTGGTGACACAATACAGCTGACAGCATTGGGGGATTAATAGAGAGTTAGTTCAGAGGGAGAGTTCTAGAACGAAATAAGGACAGAGAAATGTGAGGCCATGACCAAGACACCTCATTGTCAATGTTTGGTCTTTTTGTGATAGTTGTTGGCAGCTTATGCTCTTAATTGCTCAATATTTGAATAAAACTTTAGGAGACCTTTCCTTTATCCTTGCATTGACTCTTTGGGACTTTAACATCTAGCACCCCACAACCCATTCTAAGATCATGTTGTGGTTTGAAAGACAGTGGCCCCATAGGGTAAAACTATCTGGGAAGATTCAGGAGGTATATCACTGAGGATGGGCTTTGAACTTCCAAAAGCTCACACCATTCTCAGTTAGCTCTTTCTCTTCTTTCTGCTTCTTTCTGGTAGATCAGATGTAAGCTCTTAGCTACTGCTCAAGTGCCATGCCTGTCTGATGCCATGCTCTCTGCCATGATGGCCATAGACTCTAAAGCTCTGGAATTGTGAACCCTAACAAATTCTTTCTTCTATGAGTTGCCTTGGTCTTGGTATCTTTGCACAACAATAGAAAAGTAACCAAGGGAACATCCTTTCATAGAGATAACCAGGAAATTGGTATGTGGTTCCCCTTGTCTATTGTATATGAGGCATGCTTTTTCTGGGACAAATCCTATCTTAGAGAACAGGTTTAGGCTTCCCCTACTACGTGCCAGGCTGCAGAGTGGAGCACCAGATGACTAGAAAAAGAGCATTTCCACTTAAATCTCTTTGAAATGAGCTGCTCTTTCTCTCTCTCAATTTCTGGCATCTAATAGTATTTTTGGAAGAAAGGAAGAAAGGAAGGAAGGGAGGGAGGGAGGGAGAGAGGGAGGGAGGGAGGGAGGAAGGAAGGAAGGAAGGAAGGAAGGACAAGCCTTGGAAATCACCATCCCAGGTTACATGTTTATAAACTTCTTTTCTGTTTATTTGCTCCTGATAATTTTGGCTTTCCCTAAATATATATTGCCTCAGTCTTTCTTTTCATTTTTTCCTCTTGGTTTATTAAGAGATATAGGACATTTTCCTGGCAATAAAAGTAAAGAAATATGTGAAAAATATGTTTGTACCTGTATATATATGACTCTGAATTTATAAATAGCTCTATTTAATCATTTCACATATATACATATTTTAACATGTGAGCCATCTCACCAGCCTGGATTTACAATTTTCAAGGGATATATTGTATCAGTTAAGGAAGAAAGTGTCTGTTATGACCTAAATAGCAGAAATAACAATATCATGTGGGCTAAGGTTAGTGGGAGGTTTGTCTATCATGTACAAGGTTCCCAGGAAAACAAAAGACAGCATAATCTATTCTATAAAAGCTATGATCTGTGCTTGCAAAACAACCAGACACAACTAAGCTAGTAGAGAAAATACCTCAGGAAAGATGTTCACTGGTGGCCAGAAGAACTCAAAGAAGTCAGAAAATGTAACCTCTAAGTGACAGGAAAGCCTGGGCAGCACAACTTTGACCTTAGGTAGAAACTGCGTGCCTCTGGAAGGCAGTTTCTTAAAATCACATTCAGCATGAATCCAGGAATGCTGGCATGTCCGGAGCAGAACCAAAAGGCACTCAAGACATTTTAGAGGGCATCTAATTGTTTAAAATGACAAAACAAACACTTGACGCTCATAAAATGATAAAGAAGAAGCTAAAACTCTTCTGCGAGATCACATTCAAGGGTGAATTCTTCTAAACATCACAAAGGTCTTTTGGAAGCATGCTATCTCTGTCCCATGAGTCCTATTAATTAGTTATAGGCTCAAGGGCAGGTATGTACCGTTTCACTTTTCACCTCTCCAGAGCTTTAATGGTGGCTGGCATCCAGCACATGCTGAATAAATGTTTGTTGAATGATCAGAGGCAATGAAGAGATGGGAAAAACAGAAACAGACTAGAAACAAGAATATAGTAAAATTCTACATAATATGCAAATGACTTGGGGATTTGGAAAGGGTGAAAGAGGGGCAGAGGGCCCCTGTACAGAGTGTATCTATCCTGTACTTCAGCAGATGTCTTAGAGCTGAAGAAGGGGAGGCAGGCTGGAGTGAACTGGGACTCACACAGTGAACAGCTCTGCTTGTTGAAAGGTCTTAGGAAAGTGTTCAAATGTCAAAGTGCTTGACGTATTGCAGAAAATAGCAGTGGCAGACTTATGAAAATGATAAAACACTAAAACTCTTTTTATCTAATCATAAATATAATTCTGGACTGTTGAAATTCTGTACATTATGAGCTAGGTTCCAAGTCTGACTAGAGAAAAGCAGACCACCCTGGCTTCACTACTAATCAGTCACAGTTTCCTGTGAGTTAAAGTGGAGACTAGGTGAGCCTTGATTTCTCTATCTGTAAAATTTCAGCACTCTTAGCACCAATCTCCTAAGGATTCTGTGAAGATTAAATCCTTTAGACCTTTAAACACTCCAGACATATAGCAAGTACTCTATATTAATTATATTACCACTAACAAGAAGCAGAGGACATGTTCACTGAGAGTAAACATATTTTACAAATTCATTTTCCTTTCATTCTGATTTTTGTGTATGTATATGTGCCTATATGAGTTTATGTGCACGACCTGTACAGGCAGTGACCATGGAGTCCAGAAGAGGACATCAGATTCCCTGGAACTGGAAAACAATGGTTGTGAGGGCTTTATTGTAGAAACTGAACCTGGGTCCTCTGCAAGATTGGCAAGTGTTCTTAACCACTGAGTCATCTCTACAGGGCCCCACTTTTAAAAAAAGATTTTGTATTGTTCATTCAAGGGTACATCTGAAAGGTGGTAAAGATACTTCATAAAGTCCACAATTCGGCTCCTGAGGATGATGACAACATACTGCCTTGAATCAGTCTAATTGGGAGGAACATGGACACTTTCTACCTCCAAAAGCCTAAGCTAAAAGTATTTACAACTAAGATTTTTACTTATTAGAAACAACTGTATTATGAAGACACAGTCTCTAAAAATATTGTTTTAGGAGAAAGTGAAGGAACGTTTTATGCAAACACTTACCTTTCAGCTGAAATGGAAACTGAGAGAGATTCAGTGAATGGAGCGAAGCCACATACACGTCTATCAGCTGAGATGCAGACTCACATTTGGGGGCACCAGATGTGCTTGAAGCCACCTTCTGACAGAGTGGTATCAAATCATAGCATTTGTTCCTTTCCTAGAGACTAGTCTAGAAGGCTACTTTTTCATGCTGTTCCTATTTCTTAACTGGCCATTGTAGTGCAGGTGGGGAAGTCACTGTTCCTAGTCCAGTTGACTCACCCTCTGTCCACCCAGAGCCCAGTATTCGCAGGGTTTAGGCAGTTTTCATAAAGCTTAAGTTGAGATTAGAGTAAATATATTGCTTTAAGATGACAAAGTACAAACCAGACTGCCTGGGCTGCAAGTCTAAATTTGTCTTTATAGTTTTGGTGTTGCTCCTTTAGCTGAAATGCCTATGAATTAAGCAAGAGTTCTTTGATTTGATTTGTCCTGCCTCCTGACATTTCAACTGTGATGAGTTCCTGAGGTGTCCACATGGCTAGGCCTCTCTCTGAGCCTGTGTTTCTCATGTATTCTTTTCCTACTCATACTTAGTGAGATCTCATCCTCTTCACACCACTGGCTGCTCACCAGTCAGCTTCTAAAGTGCCATCACTTCTGACAGACAGAGTGTGAGTCCGTTGAAGAGGAGAGAGATTCCAGCCAGTGCTGCTGTCTGAGGAAAGACACCATGGAGAAGTGAGCTATCTCCAACACTGGATGACAAACATCCTTCCAATTTTCAAAGCATTAGCTTTACTACAAACTGAATCCTTTTCTTCTGAAATGTCAACCAGTTCTACTATGAGGAATTTAGTCAGAACAACATCAAAACACCTTACAAAGTACAACACTGTGGCCTTCCAAGTTAAGAGTATCTTATACTTCTCATGGACTAAAGCATATTTTAAAGTTTCTTTACATTAACTGCCACTGGGAAGATGGTTCAGTGGTGGTGGGTATTCTTGCAGAAGACCAGGTTCAATTCTCAGCACCACATAGCAGCTTACAACCATCCATAACTCAATTCCAATGACCTCTTTTGGACTCTGTGGGCACCAGTCATGACATGGTGTACAGACATATATGCAGGCAAAACAAACACATAAAATACAATTAATAAATCTACATTAACTGCCAATCAATGGCCCCAGGCTCAAACTGCTTTTCTCCCATCTCTTGCATGCAGTTCTGGACTGAAGGTGATAATAAAAGTCTTTTTTTTCTTATTGGCTCACTCCCACCACAGGATATCAACTGTAACAGCTCTAGAAACATTTATTGAATGTCAACTATGCTCTAGGCACTGTGTCACTAATCTCTAACTCAAAGCGTCTAAGGCAGACTTCTGTCCCAGAGGAGATGACAACATTTCTGTGGTTTTGAAGTTTTGTGGGATCCAATTGAAAAGAACATCAACAAGAGATGAAGTCAGGCAACGCTTTGTAAGCCAACCAAGGGCTCCAGTGCACTGTGACATGTGACATGTGACATACTCAGGCTGCAGGGAATCTGTTCCAGGAAAGGGGAGCAGCCTACATGGCAGGACAGAGTGACGGCTCTCCATAGGAGAGGCAAAATAGTCCAGTGTAGAGGAAACTGAGGGCTGTATTGAGAATGAACAACAAGAGTAGGTAGAAAAGTTGGGCTCCAGAGCCTAGTCTCAGTTGGCACAGCATCATCCAGCACCTGAGAAGGTGTGGGACTCTTTCTGTACTGCCTGAGCATTTTTGCTTAAGGAATTAGAAAGTGGATGTGGCACAGCGTATGTCTCCAAGCGCACACAATCCTATGATCACTAACGTCACTTTAGAACAATGCCAGGGAACAGCTGGGCAGAGTGGAGGGATGAAGAACAGCTGCCTACCTGCACAAAAATAGTGCCTAGTCTCTATATTTTACAGAAATCCTTAGTAGGAATCACATGATAAATAGTAAATCTTCCAGTTCATTAGCATGCATACACACTCACCTGTTTTTAATTTAAAATTATACCATGTTATGTGTCAGAATTCTAGGTTCTACAGGTTAAGAAACATCTGAGAAGTCTCCATATTTCTCCTGTGTTTATAATTGATCACAAGTGGCTGGCGAGGCTCACTGTAAAGTGAGGCTCCATGAGGGACAAGCAACACTGGTCAATAGGCCAGGCTGGAAAGATATTCTTAACTGACAGTAGTCTAGAGTTTCCTAGAAAAATGCCCCTGACCTAGAACATAGAATGCAAATTTTGAAGAGAAGAAAAGAGCAGGTGCATTTGATTAATTCTGAGATTGTTGAAATGTGAGTGAATGTGCTGTTCTTGCCTTGGCCATGAAGTCTATCCCTTGTAGTAATATTTTCATAGAAAACAAAATACTAATCCAACCAGAGGTTGGTACTATAGCCAGTCACATACTGTGTAGCAGAATTCTTAAAAGTCCCCTTTTAACATTTTATGAGCACAGATCCCTTAGAAGTAGAGCCTGAGGCAGGAATTAGAAAACATGTGACTCATTCATGGAGAGTTCTCCAGAAGTCGTAAAGAAAAAACAGGATAACACAGCAGATGCTGCTAAGCAATGAAGGGGATTTAAGTGAAAATTAAGCCTTGACTCCATGCACTAGAACGCTAGAGCAGAAATCATAAGAGGGTCCTTCCTTCTTCCTGTGACTCTATTATTTTAGCTGCACAATGGCATCCAGACCTAAGTGATGCAAATATAGCATCTTTAGAAAGTCAAGAGGAAAAGAAAATATAAATGTGTACATTGATGTTTTTGTCAGTATTGGTGGGGGTCTCATTGTGTGTGTGTGTGTGTGTGTGTGTGTGAGAGAGAGAGAGAGAGAGAGAGAGAGAGAGAGAGAGAGAGAGAGAGAGAGAGATGAGGGAGTTAAGAAGTCATCCTGCTGTCCCAAGGATGAATTCTGTAAATCAGGGTTTCTCAGATGGAGGTCTGAAGTGTGGGCTGCTATGTGTCAGAAGGCCTGACAGCATGTGTTGGCCTTTCATTTCTCTAAAGTGAATCACAGATTCCTGAAAGAATCATAAACTTGGTTTGCAGTTGTCTGGAGTTTAGGTCAAAGGACAGTGTTTTTCTGTCCTAGATTGGGGTTGGAATGACATACTCCTACAGTGAATTTTGTGGGGTCATAAAAACAAAGAAGTGGCCTGGAACCCCCCTCTGCACGTCTCCTGCATCTATCACTCCCTCTCAAATCTGATCTTTCAGAACAAAATCACTTTATGTATTACAGGATTTGAATTTTTATATGTATGTTGTTTCCTAAACATGTCAGTTTGAAGTCCTTTTAATAGTTTAATAAATACCACCATGTCCTTATATTGCACATTGACATGTCTTCTCTCATGGATGGTAAGTAGAGAATTTAATTATCCACTGCTCTTAAAAGACAACAATGGCTTATGTTTCATGATTTGAGGAGTATGAGGTCAAATGGCATATGTTTATAAACCACTTTTGTGTTTCCAATATTGTTCTTAACCCTGTTGGATGTTATGAAGAGAAAGTAGAAAACAATTCCCTCTTCTGCGAAAATAACAAAGTAGTAGAAATACATTTTAAAAAGACAAGTTAAAATGTCCCACATTCAATGATAAAGTCACCACGTTCACAGGCAGTGTGCCGATGAATGATCTCAGGAGACTCTTGAATCCTTATGGGGCAAACAATATTTCATTGTCAGGAGAGTGTGGCTAAACACATGTACTTGGTTATTTTAATACAACTTTGCCACTTGGAGTTTATATAAAAATGAGTAAGTGACTCATAACAATCAAGGATGTGGAAGCTCTTCAGGAAAGAACAGATGTGGCAAAAAGGTCTGTGCAGCGTGAGCCCGACGCTTGCTTTCAGGCTTCCCAAGCATGGGTGGGTGCTGTGGTTATCCATAAGCTTTGAAAGTGTTATAAGGTCTCACCCTAGAAACTCATGGATTAATTTTTTGATCCAAGGACTATAGATTTTTTTGGGAAAACTGTATTGATGCTTCCAATTTTAGAGATACCTAATAAATAACACCCAGAGATTTATTTGAAAGCTAATGCATACCAGCTCTATCATACACCAAGGAAGATTGTATCTGAAACCAAGTCCTTGACTCTCAGCCATCCACAGATTTCAGTAATCAATTCCTCAGTACATGCTGTATTAACATGGTGCACTTCTGTGGAATTTTGCCTATAAGCGAGGGGAGAGTAATCCATCCTCTATACCATTTCCAAAGCACCCAGAGATTGGGCCAGAAATACACCCATCCTGAAGTTTTCTGGGAACCCCAGTGAATCCATCCAAACATCATTTCTTCATTGCCCAAAGGAAAACAACCACATTATTTGCAGTCTCTATCTGTGAGGTTTGTGTAGGAGACCCAGACAGCTGCTGGTGGGTCCAACAGTTTCCTGGGATAAAATCTAAGTCGGAGATCCCTCATGGATACCAGAGGGACACAAAGGATTATGGCCACTGTTTCACAAGAAACGCCAAACTAAATTCACAAAGAAAAACAAAATAGGGGCAGTAAGTGAAATTAATATTTTAAAAAACTACAAGAAAATATTTGCAATACAAAAAGTCAAAGAATGATTATTTTAGTGATCAACATAATATATCAAGCTCTTCTGCATGAGGGAAAGAACTAATATCTTAGTGGAGACTTAGAGAAAGTGTGTGAACAAGCAGTGCACAGACAGAATAACTAAGCCCAAGATGGCGGAACGTGACACCTTTAGCTTTTCTTCAGCTTGGAATACTACTGATTACAGACATGTATATCATGACAGAATTTCCTCCAGGTTTCAGCTGTAAAGTCTCCTGGTCAGGATGCTCCCCGTAGCCATTCAATATAAGCTAAAGTCTCCTCTGTGGCTGTCTTCATTTCACGGCATCAGTACCTCACCTGTGTTTGTTTATAACATATCCTTTGCTGTCCTTGGTTAGAGCATAGATTGCATGAGGGTAGGGACCATGACTGTTGTAGTTGGTAGTTCCATCAGCACTTAAATGAGGCCTTTCATATTAGAAGTATTCAGAAAAATCTGTTGAGAGGCTCAGTGGTTAAAGAAGGCTTATTGCCCTTGCAGAGGGCCTGAGTTGGGTTCCTAGCACCCATACCAGCCTGCTCACAACCACTTATAACTCCAGTCCAGGATGTATGATGCACTCTTCTGTCATCCAAGGACATTGCACACACACACACACACACACACACACACACACACACACACACACACACAAATGACTCCAGAAATGACTCATATATTTTTCAAGCTAACTATGAAGACTGTAAACATTCCTTTTAACTCTGACGTTGTGTGGCATCAAGAACTTAGACAGGAATTGAATGTATACTAGTAAAAACAGAGTAAAATGATCACAGCCACCTGGTGACCAACCATGAAACTATTAACACAGCAAGTCAAATCTGCATTAATAATAGAAATCCTCAAAGAGAAACAAAATATCATAAAATGCAGAACAACTCTGGTCCTGGAAATGTTTTATGGTTATATATGATATGTGTATACATTGCACAAGAGAAACAAAGGAATGAAGTACAATGAATCTTTTATAGCATTTCATGTGGGGGAAGGGAGGAACTTTGGGCACATAGGGAAAGATGTCTTTGAAACTGTTTACACACTTGTGTGTGTGTGCGTGTGTGTGTTTTGTCTGTGTGTGCACCACATGAGTACTGGTGTCCAAAGAGGCCACAACAGGGCTTCAGATCTCCTGGAATGAGAGTCACAGGTGGTTGTGAGCTGCTTGATGGAGGTGCTGGGAACCAAACCAGAGTCCTCTGAAGAGCAGCAGAAAGGGTTCTCAACTTCTAAGCCACTTCTTCCATCCTCACTTGCTTATTTTTTTTTATCACAATTAGAATGTATTCATTGCTTGAGGCAAAAGGAAAAGGAGAAATTTGATCAAGCTAGTTCATCTAAAATGTCAAGAATAATAAAGAATGGATGATGAGTTCTATGGTTTGTATTACCATATCTTTAGGACATATAACAAAGAAGAAAGGAAGGATCAGGTCAGCTGCATCAAAGAAGAGTTTAAAGATGCAGTCCCTCCATGATAGCTAAGGGAAATTGCCTCTCCACTTTGATGTTTTGTGAGACTTTGTGACCTTCATAGGGACTTCCTGGGTCACTACGCCCCCTCTTCCTTCTGAACTGTCCTGCTTCTTGGTGACTTGAGCATCTCTGTGAGTCAGATTTTAATGACAAGGAATTGATGTTTTTCCAGATTCTTTGAGATAATTCTAGTCATATGAGGGAGGATCTAGCAGATTTGGGAATAGTCTGAGAAAACCTCTTTTGAGAGAGTTCCAGTTAGTATCTAGGAAATTAGGATAAATATTCAACATTCATTAAGTACCCAGAGGATTGTCATGTACACGGTTGTAACTGACATGGTTTTCACAGGCTAAGCAGTTTAGTGAGGCTCACAGGAGGATAGCCAATCCTCTGTATTTCCCTGGATCTCGGGGGCTTTCATTGAGTGCCAGAACTGTAAGAAAAATCAAGGAAACATGCAAAGAAATTGCAAAGACTTTGTTATTCAGCAAGGCAAGAATCAAAACAACAACACACATGTATTGAATGTTGAACTTGTACCATGTGAAGTGCGTTAGACACTGGGGGTAGAGTAGTGTTGGAACATGAGCATTCATGATTCCTGCCCTTAGAGCAGAGGTTCTCAGCCTTCCTAACACTGCGACCCTTTAATACAGTTTCTCATGCTGTGGTGACCCCCAACCAGAAAAATATTTCATTGCTGCTTTGTAACTATAATTTTACTACTGTTATGAATCATAATGTAAATGTCTGATATGCAAGATATCTGATATGTGACCCCCCAAAGGAGTTGAGACCTGTAGGTTAAAAACCACCTCCTTAGAGGGTTTAGGGACTTGATATAGAAAGTAAACTGTAGGACACTAACTGTGCCTGTCACCTGAAGGTGCTTTTGGCGTTTAGAAAACTATAGGGCTAGAGGAAGTATGAAGAATGAAAGAACTTACAGGAACTCTGAGGAGGACACCTCTGCCTCTGCTGGCTGAGCTCCTGACATATGGTGGCTCCCCAGCAGATGGCCTTGGAACTTCATTGACGTGTGTTTTGAGCTCATTGTCCATGCATGGATTTGAACTAAAAAGGAGTGTGTGTATGGATTAGAGCCTACCTTCTGCTTCAGACAGGCAGGACCTCTTGTCCTCTGGGTCTCCATTTCAACAAACAAATTTGAGGGATGGAAAGATGACTCAGTCTGGAAGTGCTTGTCGTGCAGCATGAAACATGAATGTGCTTGAGACATGTCTGCAAACCCACGTTGGAGAGGCAGAGATGAGATGGCGTTCACTGGCCAGCCAGTCTGCTTGGACCGAGGGCTTCAGGCTCAGCTTCCTGTTGTGAAAGCTAGGGTGGAATGTGATGGTGGGCGCTTTTCATTTCATTTTTCACTCTTTACTCTTTGGGGCAGGGGCCACCATCTAGCTCCCAAATAATCACGCAGGGGATTATTCTTTCTTATGAATGCCTGGCCTTAGCTTGGCTTATTTCTAGCCAGGTTTGCTTAAGGTACATTATCCCATCTACCTTTTGCCTCTGGGCTTTTACCTTTCTCTACTTCTGTATATCTTTTCTTTCCTACTTATTCCATGTCTACTGTGCAGCTCAGTGGCTGGCCCCCAGCACCCTCCTCTTCTCCTTTTCTTGCTCCTCTCTCTTCTCTTTTCCTCTTTATATTTATTCTCTCTGCCTGGCAGCCTTGCCTATCCCTCTCCTGCCTTGCCATTGGATGTTCAACACTTTATTAGATCAATCAGGTGTTTTAGACAGGCAAACATCACAGCTTCATAAAGTTGAACAAATGCAGCATAAAAGAATGAAATATAACTTTGCATCATTAAACAAATGTTCCACAGCATAAAAAATTTAGCACATCTTCAACTGATAATTCACAACAGGTGGGTGACATACAATGTTGATATCTGGTCTTCACACCACCATACAGACACTATATGATTAAAAATTATTTATCAGTTAGAAACATTGGGCTCTGGGAAACTGATTCAAATTGTTACACACACACATATGCACACACCCATGTGCATGCATGCACGTGCGTGTGCACACACACACACAATTAATAGACTAATAGAATATTTATGTACAATACTGTGACTACCATGTTTGAGAGTCAAAGCACCGCCTAAAGCAACAAAGGGGTAGCAAAACAGAAGGTGGTGAAGCAGGGGCCTGTGTGACTCCTCTTCTAACCCAGAGAATCCAATGACTCATTCTTTGTATTGTTTGCCAAATTGCCTAATGGATAGGATGTCACTGGTCATGATTCAATGTTGTGATGTAATTTAAGAAACACAGCTTTGATACTGAGGGCAATCTGTGGTCCCCAAGGCTCTTCCACTAGCTAGCTACTTCCCTTCTCTGGTTAGCATTTCCTCACTGTTATAAGGAGAGCTTTACCAGGCTGCCAATGAGGACAGTTCTAAAGCAGTAGCAGGGTTGGGGAGAGGGCTCAGTTGTTAAAGAACTTGTCCCACAATCATGAGAACTAAAGTTCAGATCTACACAGCTCATGGTGGGAGGGCATGGAGGCTGGCCTATAATTCCAGCCTCAGAAGGCAGCGACAGGGATTTACAGAGCAAGCTGGCTGTCAAGACTAGCCACATTGGTAAGCTCTGGGTTTGACTGAGAAATCTTGCCTCATGGAGTAAGATAAAAGAGCAAACCGAGGATGATTCTGAACACAGACCTTGGGCTCTACCATGCATGTACACACAGGTGCTCGTGCATCACACACACACACACACAGACGTAAAATATGTCCATATACACAGGTACACTCCACATACACACATATGAAAATGGAATTTTCATTTTAAATAAAGCAATAATATCCTGGATCTTTATTCCTTTTTAAATTTATTGTACATTGGGGTTTTGCCTGCATGCATGTTTGTATGAACGTGTCAGATCCCCTGGAACTGCAGTTATGGACAGTTGTAAACTTCCATGTGGGTACTGGGACTTGAACCTGGATGCTTTGGAAGAACAGTCAGTGCTCCTAACCATTGAGCCATCTCTCCAGGCTCTCTTTATTCTTTTATACTCCAAGTTTTTCACTGTTGGTTTGTCATTAACAACAATGCTTCCTTGGGTATAATGTACTTCATGACATGCTATAAGGCAAGTCTACTTGATGATGGTGACATTTGGTTAGAAAGTTGCTCTCACTCCTTACACTGAAGCAGAGGAGGAGCAGGCAAGATAAGGATGTTCGATCCTAAAAGATACTTCATGAAGTGGCATAAGCATGGTAGAGAGGTTCAAACAGAAACCAACTCAGAAGGCTTCCAGCGGGATTTACCTGAGCATCCATTTACAGAATGTCACTTCTCAGGAATCATAGATCAAGCTGTAATATTTTGTTTTAGAAGGACACATTCCTTAGTAAGTCTTAGGTCAATATTTATTTGGGGTAAAATGGCCTGTATAAGGGCTGGACTAAGGGAAAGCTGCAGAAACCTAAGAATATTTTCACTCCTTCCAGTCAATGAGGAGTTGCTATGAAATGTATCTCTCTTCCAGGAACAACATACTGTAGGGGAGAAGTCATATAATGTGTTTTTCTGATTATTCTATGACTATAGAAGAAAGGGAAAGAATTGTCCACATGCTCCTTTTGGTAGTTTTAATGTAATTGGCCCCCATAATCTCATAGGGAGTGGTACTATTGGGAGGTGTGGCCTTATTGGAGGAAGTGCTCACTATGGGGCGGGCTTTGAAGTCTTGTATATGCTCAAGATAGCACCCCATGTCCCAGATCATTTCCTGTTGCCTTTTGATCAAGATGTAGCCAGCACCAGGTCTGTCTGCACACTGCCATGTTCCCCGCCATGATGATTATGAATTAACCTCTAAAACTGTAAGTGAGTCACCCCAATTAAATATTTTCTTTATAAGAGTTGTTATGGTCATGGTGTCTCTTCAATAGATAATAGAAACTCTAACTAAGACACTCCTGTGTCATGTTGGAATAAAACCTAAAACTTGTTCTAGAAGACTCAGAATTCCCTATATTCCTGCGTTGCTGGGAGGTGAATGTGTATGCATAATATAAGTCTCACTGCATCCCACAAAAGGGATGATTAATGGTCTTCACAAGGACACTGATGGCCACAGTATGAAGTACATGCTCTCAGGGTGCCTCAGAGCTCAGAAAGCATGCTGTGACAGCTACCAGGCTGAGCAGGAGAAAGCCAAAGATCTAAAGAGGTTCCTTGAAGGCTTCTCATATTTCTCTAATTTCCTGGGATCTAATGGGAGGGTGCTCAAGTGAATATGCAGTATGATGTGCATTGAGCCTGTCCACTTTATCCACTAGAAGACCACCACAGAGCTATCTGGGTTTATCTAAAGTCTATCAGTGAATAGCCTTTTCACTATTGACAGACTACTTATATCTTTGAAAGTAGCTTGGAAAGATGGAGAAAAATATTTGAATGTATATTCCAAGTCTCTACTCCTGAGATAATACTGTATAGTGGCTGTAAGTTCCTCATTAATCAAAAAATTTAAAATGGGTACATGTGGTATTCAGGATAGACAGGGTATACATCTGAAATCAGGCTTCTAAGCTATACTACAGAATAGACATCTTTCTAGTTTGTCAAATAGAGGAGCCAAGCAGAATGGGCCTAAGATCTTCTCTGGTTGATGTGTCCTTTGTGAACATTTTGGATTCCTGCCACAAGGTCATGGTAAACTGCCCTGTCCTCCAAAATGGAGATAGCCCATAGCAGCTGAGCACAAAGCCCTGTCCTTACATGGAGTACTCTGGCCACTGCTCACGTGTTGCCTGCTCACCCACTGCCTGGAGCTGCTTTCCAGCCCTGGTCTGATGCCTTCTGTTGGCAGTGATGAGCTTCAGTGCCAGCCTGGTATTTGTTTCCTCTCCCCAGTGCAGTGTTTACGCTGTGTAGAACTGAACGCCACATTAGTCAACTGATCCAAAGCCAAGAAAGCTTTTGGCTTCTCAGATCATGTCTCTTGGCTAAGGAAAAGCAGGTTCTGAGACAACCTTTCCATGACTTGTATAATACATAAATGGACCTTAAAAATTATTTTAAAATGTTGAATCATTGGCATGAAGTTTAATATACACTAGTTATTACACAGTAGATTTGATCTCCTTTCACATTATTAACATACCTAGACATCTCAGCTTTTGATTTTGTTCCCGTTTTTGTTTTACCTTTTCCCTTTGTCCATACTGATCCTAGTAGCTATGTGAAAAGAGAGAACCTTGGATGTGGTCCCATATGCAAAGCCCTTATAGATGCTGCAAGCATTGAATATTTCAGCATTTCTGTCACATATTTTTTTAGGATTTCATAAATATGGACTGAGAGCCTCAAGTGCTGTACATCATCAACTTGTGCTGTTTTTTGATTCCTGGAGTTTCTCTAATTAGGGCTATCATGATAATATGTATATTCATGGTTTTGGTTGGATGAATCCAACTTTTAATATAGTCATTTTATAATTTAATGTGAAAATTTTACTGAAATAATAACACAAATGTACCATCTTATAAAATTATTGAGTTTTTAAAAATTTATTCTCTCAAGATCCCAGTTTTCTCTGCTGAAAAATAATGTATCTAAAATACTACCATGAAGGATTGGAGAAACGGCTCAGAAGTTAAGATAACTCATGCAGAGAGCTGAGTTCTCTTTCCAGCACCCACATAGGGTGGTGGCTCACATCACTTGTAACTTTAATTCCAGGGATGGATTCAGAATCCCTTTTCCAGCCTCTGTGAGCACCTGCACACAAAGCATAGCTACACAAAGACATACATAATTAAAACATAAGAATCAAACATTTAAAATAATAGAACATAGACTGGAATCCAACTAATCTGAGACAGAAATCTAGGCTGTCAGACATCATCAGTACAGGGTGCTTCAAGTGTGAGACAAAAGCATGATGGAGCAGAGGCAGGTTCTGAGGAGGCCCAAGGATTGACTCTAGGGAGATGGGCAAGAGCCTGATGCGTTAAGCTAGCTGGTATGCCATGCTCCTGTGACTTCTCACGCCCTTCAGGATAAATGTTGGCTAGGAACAGTTTGATCTGAAACCATCTGAAGTCTCACCTTACAGCAGGAAGACAGATACAGACAAGATGAGTCAGGGTGCACACCAGGCAACAGTGCATCACTGCAGTGACAAGGAAGGGTAGAACCGAGGACTCACGGATGGACTGAAATCCATAGGCTTCATTGACTCTGAGCGGTAAATGAGTGAGATGAGGCGCTGTATCAATCAGGCTCCTGTCTTTGTTCACTTGGTGGCCAACGACATCACTGGCAGGGCAGTATGTCAGGAGGAGAGCATATTTTAGCAACATGATTGTGAACATACTGGGTTTAAGTGGGATAGCCAAGCAGAATCTGACACATGGGAATAGAGCTCAGACAACAGAACAAAGGATACTGAGTCTGAACCATCAGCAGATGGTTGGAATTCAGGAGTTCTGTCACCAGGGGGAGCACAAGCTGTGATGAAAGAAGAAACTTGTAACCTCTGCAAGAAATATAATCAGGGGTAAGAAAAGTCCAAAGAAATTGGGATAAAGAGAGGAAGGGAGGAAAGAGGAAAGGGGAACGGAAGAGAACTCTAAGAAAGGACATGCTGGCCCTGGTGAAGTAGTCTTAACACAGGAAGTACCCCACCAGGCTGAATCCTGACCAAGGTGCACCCGTGCATATGTTTGCTTTGTATGTGAACAGAGGGCTCTGTTCCTAGCATTTCCTACAACTATCTATGCCTGTTCCCTGGACGTGCTCTTTCTCAGCCCTAAAGTCTCTCATAGTGTGTTACTATTTTTCTACTCTACCTTTTCTGTCACATATTTATCCCTGTTGGTTGTGAATTATAAGACAATAGGAACCAAATATTCTTCATTTCCTCATTAAAAATAAGACCTACATAACTTGAAATATAAAACAGATTATTAATAAGTATTTGAAGAATTCAATTATAATTTTGTCATATACGAAAACTAGAATTAAGAAAAAATTGTTTATTTACATGTGAGTGAATTCACACAGGCCACAGTGCATGTGTGGAGGTCTCAGGACAACTTTCTAGACTCATTTCTCTCCTTACATCTTGTGGGTTACAAGGATTGAACTCAGATTGTCAGGCTTGGTGGCCTTTATCCGGAGGCCATCTCAGTGGCTCCTGTATTTGTCTACACAGTGATGGAATCACAATGTGGAGTGACTTGGTTGCCTCTTCACTGCTACCTATCAATACCCTGTGACTCACTTTTTTTTACTGAAATTCTGTGACTGGGAGTTTTGGTAGTACTCAGGCCCTGCTTTTAGATTCTTGGGGATGTGACAAAACTGTCTCTGATAGTGTCATTAAATTTCCACAAAAACTTACCATAAGATTCAGGCTACATTTAAAAAAGCCTCACATATCTCCATTTCATTTTCAAGAGGAGAGATGCGCAGACTTGTTGAAAACTAAAGAATTACTCCAAAGACTCTGCCAGCTGCCAGTGTACTTGAGCATCCACACACATGGCCGTCTGTCAGTGCCTAAGATCTTACCCTCACTCTCAAGGGTGTTGCTTTCTCCTCGGCTGTGTACAAACTGTGCACAGAATCTGTGGGGTGCTTACCCTCACTTCAAGATAAATGTATTCTCTGCATGCGTATACTCTGCCAGCAGTGGTCTGGGTCCTGCAGAAGCTCCCTGGCATCATTATGGTCTGCGCACAGTCAAAGAGGTATGCACAGCAAGGGACAAGAAGAAAACATGGTTTCTTTTCATGAAAAGAATTTCCGAAAAACCAGTTTTGAATTTTGTCTTATTTTTATTGAGTACATGATTTGTGGACCATTTATTATAAAACAATGATTTTGACAACATTCAATTATTAATCTGCTTCAGCTTTTAATTGAATTCCTAAGTGAGCAGGCAGGCAATGTGCTCTAAGCAGAAAGACCTTTGTAGAGGAGACTCACTTTGCAGAGGAGACTGATAAACATGGATAAAACAGACTCCTGCTTCTGAAGTGGGAAAGCATCAAGGTGCTAAGAGATTGGCCCTAACCTGGCTACTGACTGTCCCAGTTGATAACTGCTTAAATTCTTTAAATATAATTTTCAGTAAAATGGTAAAAATTTGATGCTGCCAGATGATCCTTGTGAAGATTAAATAGGACAATTATGTAATAAACTTTCATCATGCTTGGCTTAAAATAAGATCCCAGTAAGTACTTAGGTAAACATCTCAAAAATTCATGTTTCAAAACAAGTGCCTATTTCATGGTTGTAAGATGGAAACAGAGATGGCAATAGTATCTGTCCTCTGGGGTATCTTTGAGGACATGCCGATCTGTGTGGTACATACTTTAGAATTCCCCCCAAAATTTTGTAGATCCCCTCCTTAGTCTTGTAGCAGCCATGTGTTCAGGCCACATTTACTAAGAACTTAATATACATTAGGTGCTGTATAGGTAACTATAGTTGAAACTTTGTAAGCACTGTAGGAACTGTGCAAAAGTCACAGGCCTGAATCAGAAGCCACAACCTTGTAACCGTTAGGTTTTAGCCTTATGAATGCAAAGTTATTTAAGTTTTGAGAATTTCCTGATTCGTAAACTGGGATAAGAGCAACCGTGCTGCTCATCTTCAGGGATAGTGAAAGGAACAAAGCAAAAAAAAATTAAAAAGCCAAGTTTCTAAGAAAAGTGCCAAGTTCAGCTCTTGACCGTGACTTGTTGGCCCCCACCCCATACCAGTTTAACGGGGCTGAAAGAAGGAAATCCGTTGTTATACAAAGAATTCGTGTCCAGGAATGACAAAAGCTGACCAGAGACAAGTGGCCATTGGATGTGGGAGTGTAGCAGGGCAGGCAGGATGATTGACTGAACTTCTGCTAGGAGCTCTGGTGTGCGACCACACAGTGGGGTGGTTATAAATAATGACCATATCCTCTATGTTTCAAAAATTGAAAGAAATTATTTTCAATGTCCTCACCACAAATACTAAATGTGTGAGGAGATAGGTATGTTTAGCCTGATTTTAGAATTACACAATGTGGCCTGAAGAGATGGCTCAGCAGTAAAAGGCACATTCTACTCTTCCAGAGGACTCGAGTTTGGTGCCCAGCACCCACATCTCACCTCTCCCTGCAACTCCAGCTCCAAAAAATCGGATGCCTTCTTCTGGTCTCTGGGGGGTATCTGCACTCTCATCCATGTAGATTAAAACATACTTAAAGAAAAGTAATAATAATAAATATTGAAAAAGGTATATAATATATCCATATCTCCAAATACCAAGTGGGAAATCCTTAAAATGTATAATTTTATGTTTTTAGGTATAAGTTTAAAACTAAATATAATCTAATATAGATATATTATCATTTGTATTAAATAAGTAAATATATATTCTCATAAGACCAATCAGGTGAGGAATGAGCTGTCTGCAGTTTGCTACTGTTCAGACCCCCTCTTCCTGCTTTTAGAGTTGGGTTATTTACAAAGTCCTAAAAGTCGAAATAACTTCAACTCCAAAGGAATTTTCTCACTGAATTTAAAGGCTGAACATGGTTATGACACTAGGAAAGTGGCAAAGAAGGAGAACATAAATGATAGTTCCCACAAATATTGTGAGACTTTTGATGCTAAAGAAGAAATAACCATTCTGTGGGTAATTCAGTCTCAGATATCCATCCCTGCTGTGGTATGAATGGCCAATGTCTACAAGCCCATGTGCTTACATACTGTCTCTCTAGGAGGCAGTGCTGTTTGAGATGTTTGTAGATCCTTCTCAAGATGAGCCTTGCTAGAGGAAGTCCGGATTTAGTTTTTCATAGCCAGTTCTCACATGCTGTTTGCTCTCTGCTTCCTGACTGTGGAGTATTGCTGGTAGCCAACCTCCTGGTGTTTTCACCATGCTTTCCCCACCATGTTGGAATGTGTCCTCTCAAACTGGGAGCCAGAACAACTCTTCACTGAGTTGCTGCTTGTCAGCCATTATGTCATAGCAACGGGAAGGGCAACCAGAGCAAACACCCTAGAAACAAAGTCAATGCCATCAAATTCAGGCAGATTTGCTGATTTAATTGCTCCACCCTACTCAGTTCTGCCAGGTTTGCAGATCAGTTCTCGACACTGGCAGTGACCCTCCACACACTCTTATTGGCAAGTTATTTTCTTTAGGTTCAAGCCCAAACTGTGGGAAGAGCAGCAGCAGAACGGCTCAGACTGACACCAAATGTCAGCTGCTATAGCCATGGTTTGTCCTTTTCTGTGTAGACAATCCAGACCGCTCAAGGGATATACCCGAGGTACTGTGGCCAACAGTCAGGAACTGAGGTGTGGTGTCAGGAGCCCTAGCTTTCAGGCAGGTGTAGAACCACTGGGATTTTCAATTTTTAAAATACTTTCTTCCATTAAGAGAAAAAAATCTACTTCCTGATATCAAATCCCTCTGGTTATGTAACTAGAGATGGGGTTGTCAAATCTATGTCTCATCCTTACATACGCTTCAGGGTTTAACAGCAACAACAACAATAATTCACAAATGCTTAAAAAATGTATATTTAAATCTAGGAAAATATTCATAAAAACAGTAATTTCCTTGAATTTAGTGTATAACTACACTATCCTCCGGACCACTGGTGATTTCCTGATTGACAGAGCATTGACACCCATACATTCCTGAAAGTCAAGGGTGTCATTGTATTTCACTAGGAACTTCACGTATGGATAAAACAGATGAGGTGGGGGGATTCAGTCAAAAATAGCTTTCCTATCACCTTGCTTATATTGCTTGTGGTCTGTCTTTTGGAAAACATGAGGAAGTGTGTGCTGTGTTGGAAGACACATAAGTGGATAAAGGCTCTCAGAAAAGGTCACAAAGGAGTGGATTTGAAGCCATGTGCTACCCACTAGGTTGTCTCAAACATAGTGACTATTTTATGACATGTAAATAGAGGTATAATTGTCAAGGGGAGCAGAGGGCACTAGCAGGGAAGGGCAAAGGGTAAAGGGAGCATTCAGTGTGCAATATTAACTCTATGAAAACGTCCTTATGCAACAGAGTACCTGAAACAAAGTGAGCACTCCACAGAGGTTGGAAAATTACATGATGGTGTGTTTGCCCAGTCTTTTACTGTGACCTGAGAACTCTCACTTCGGGAGGAGGATTTTCCCAAACTAGTTTATCTGGTCGTGTAAGTTTTTCTGTGAAAACAAAACAAAACATAAAAACACTAGGATGTGTGCATTTATCATGGATGAGGGATGAGATGGTGTTTGGGGTGAACACTTCCTTGAAGCTATGAAGTTTTTGCCTTACATGGTCACTGACATTTAACCCTTTCATTTCCAATATGATGACCCTGAGGCTCAGGGTGGTTAAAAGATTTAATCTCACACTGCCAATGAGTGATGGATTTGATAATGAACTTCAGACCCTTTGAATCTCAACTTACAGCTTCTGTGGTCCTCTGTTCTGAAAGGACAATGTGAGTGAGCTGACAATAACTCAACTTTATTCATCCTTTTCTCATTCATGCTACAAAACTCCCTTTTTCAAACCTACCCTCGTCTTAAATCCTTTTGCTTTTAGCAACCTTGGTTTTACCAGGAGGAAGCAGTTGCGTGTGGACAAAGGTTCTTCTTGATACAGTGGGTGAGTTTGCAGTCCAAAATGGACATGGCAGAATAATGTGTTTCTGCTGACTGATTTCCTCATTGTATATGATTAGACAGGCATGAAAAACCTCTTGAAGAAAAAAGCCAATTATTCATGTAAAGCTTTTATCCATAGACCCCCCCAAATCAACTGTTTTATATTTCTGATAAGGTTTTTATTTCAACATTCGCATTGTTAAGTGAATAGAGATTATTTTGTTGAGCCTATGTTACCTCCAATGAAGCATTAATTTATTGATCCAAAGATTGTCAGCTTGCTTTGGCTTGAGCGACCTGTGAGGACCTTGAGTTAGAATCTGATTAATGGAAGTCAGCTTCCATGAAGTTGTAATCAACTATACATATGATTCATGAGCGAAGAAGTCGACCACACTGAGACAAGGGCTTATGAACCGCAAGAACAATATTTTCCAAGTTCCTGCCTTCTTCCTGCCTTGTGGTAACTGTTAGACAAAGAAATGCACCTGTACCATCATGAAAAGTAAAATGAATCATGAAAAGTATTGCCACAGTCCCATAATACAGAGTTTACAAGTCTATTTGGACCATATTATCCTATACTAGACTGCTTTTTTTTTGACAACCAGGTAATATGCATTTTGCCAAGATTTTTAGTGTTTTCTGACAATCCAAATGTATCATATCTGAAACAAAAACTGGAGAATACATAAATTTTTAAATGCAAGACCAAAGTTAAAATTCATATGTAAGTAGACTTGCCAACAAATTTGAAACCTGGGTTTAAAACGAGAATGTTGACAATGTAAGGCTCCAACAGCCATTTTGAGGATTAATAAAACATTTTGCCTGGAGCAATGCTCCAAAAATGATACTTGTGCTTGTGAGATATGATAGCCCCATTGATCATCAACTCCCAGTGGGAAAGCATGCTAATCAATTCTGAATCTGAGAATAACCCTTCCCCTCATCTTCCTCTTATCAATCGATTCATAGAGATTTACTTTCCTGCCTTCTGTTGTTTCTAGAATTAACCATTTCTCTCCACTAACAACATCACCTGGGAGCTTCTCTAAACTGAACATTTTATTCAGCCTTAACTAGTCCCTTGACACCCACTGTCAACGGAGCTCGTCTTCCTGCTTATGCATTTGCTGAGTTACTTGCTCTTATTTTTCTAACTTCTAAAAGTAGATGCTCAGCTCAGCAAACATCAGTCATTTTTCGTTTCCTATACAAACCTCCTATTTTGTTTTTATTAGAGATAAGGTCTTACTATGTAATGAAGCTAGCCTTGAGCTTCTGAATGCATCTCCA
This sequence comes from Onychomys torridus, assembly GCF_903995425.1. Classification (NCBI taxonomy): domain Eukaryota; kingdom Metazoa; phylum Chordata; class Mammalia; order Rodentia; family Cricetidae; genus Onychomys; species Onychomys torridus. The sequence continues at coordinate 5,210,345 of NC_050449.1, read as the reverse complement.
ACATTCTGGGATTACAAGTGTCAACTACATTGCCCAGCCCTGATATAAACACTTTTTACAAAAGATTTATTTTTATATTTAATTATGTGTATATGTGTTTGGGATATACATGTTAGGGGACTAGGGGAGGGTTTGTCTGTGTAAGTGCAGGTACCCACAGAGATCTGCTGGATCTGGAATTTGGGAGCAGTTGGGAGCTGCTCAGTTTAGACCCTGGGAACCAAACTTTTATCTCTACAAGAACAGTACATGCTCTTTATCACTGAGCTATCTCTCCAGCCCCCCTGCCCCAGTATGCAGGCATAAAGCTGAAAAATTATTGTAATTCCTTTTATTGGATTCCACAAATTTTTATATGTAGCATATAGAATTCTAAATAAATAATTTAAATGTTTCATTGTTTCTTAGTTTTCAAATATAACTTATATCTTTTGTTATCATTTTTATTGTGATGTTTTGATGACTGAAAAAATCTCTAGGATTTGTTATCTTTAAAATACGACTTTTTCTGTTCTGATTGACAATCTATATTTTTGTAACTGTTCTGTTTAGACTAAAGAAAACCCAAATGTATAATCATGCTAATTGGTCTGGGAGCAAGTGTTTTACAGGTCATGTCCATTACCCTTTGTTTATTGTTTCATTCAAATCTTTTGTAGCTCACTTATTTTTACCTGCATATTATGGTTTGAATATGGAATATCCCCTATAGGGCCATGTGTTGAAGGCTTGGTTTCCAGCTTGTGGTACTATTTAAGAAATTGAGTCTGATTGGAAGAAGTGAGTTACTGGGAAAGACCTGTTTGCCCCCTTTGCTATCTCTGGCCATTTCTTGTCTCTTTCTGCTTCCTAGTTGCCACAAGACACTCTGTCCCCACTATGTTATGTCCTATCTCACCACCAGAGCCATGAAGCCAGCCAACAATGCACTGAAAAGAGAAGCAAAATCAACTCCCTACTCTCCAGTGTCCTAAGGATGTGGCAAAAAGATGGTAAGGTAGACATTAGTGCTGAATCTGCTAGTTCCTTAAGCAGGCACCCACTCACATCAGCACAGAAAGCAAAGGCTCCAGGACAACTGGAGTCACTTGTGTGGGACAACTGTCCATATGTAAGTACTGCTATTTTAAGTCAGTGAATTGAACTTGCACTTTTAATAAAATTCCTTCATTGTTTTAATGCCTTTGGACCCAAATCCATTTTACCTCACAGAACTTCAAGTTAAGATCTGACTAAACTATCATTTTATCACTTTACTTTGAACCTTCCAAGATCATTGCTTTTGAAGTTTTATAGTTTTAACTATATTTTATTATTTATTTTATGTGTACAGATGTTTTGTCTGCATGAATGTCTCTGTATCACACATGTGCCTGGTGCCTTTGGATCTGCTGGGACTGTGGCTATGACGGTTGTGAGCCACTGTGTGGGCACTAGGAACTGAATGCAAGTCCTGTGGAAGAGCAAGCAGTACTTGGAAACTTGAGCCACCTCTCGAGGCTCCTTACATATGATTTTTGAATGGAGTTCTAGGAATGACCTAGTTGGAAGACATGGGTGATTGGTGAGTGTGCCTTTGAAGGGGCTGTGTCGGCTGTCTCTGCTCCTAACCCTCACAGAGCTGAGCAGCTTTGTGCTGCCATGTACTCTTGTACCATGTTCTTCTTCACTATAGTCACAGCAATGGAACCAGCTGGGGCTTCTGAAACTACTGCCAAAATAAATCTCTCTTCCCTTAAACTGTCCCATTGATAGGCTCTACTTAATACCTTCACACTGGTCATACCCAGGTTCTAAAAGGTGACACATTCAAATTAGAACATTCATGTCCTTCTCACATGTAAAATGAATTCAGTTCCATCACAGTAAACACTAGTAATCTGTGTTAAAATTTAGGTTGCTGTTTGATTAACACATATTCATATGTACTTATGACTTCTAATGTGAAATTTTGATTCATATGTATAGCATAGTGATCAAATCAAAGTTCAGCATATTCATCACCTTAAACTTTCATTATGAGTACCTGAATAAAGCTTTAATCATGTTCAACTTGGAAATTATTTAATAACTTTTTGTTAATGGGCTGGTATCTTTCATGAGATTTGAATAATTCTTCATAACCATTGTTTCTGGAATCTAGAATGATAGATATCAGACTTTCTTATTCTATCCCTCCAGTACATCCTCTTCATGTCTTCAGCTGATCAAAAGTGGTAAATACATTTGAAATATGACCTGAAAGAGCATGCTCAAGGAGTCATAGCTCATATTCACATTGACCAAAACCCTGGTCATTTTAATGGAAGTGAGCCGCACATGTCTCTTGGTGGCAGAAAAGCAATGGAAATTCACATGGAAATAAATTGCCTTTATCTCAAACTTCAACAAACTCCCACAAATTACAAGGAAAATAAGCATTCTATATGAAAAATATAATTAAAAACTCCACTAGCCAGGTATAGAGTCACACACCTACAGCCACACAATCCACTAGCCAGGTATAGAGACACACACCTACAACCACACACTGAGAAGCTAAGGCAATAAGACTATGAATTTGAAGCCACTTTGGGCCACATAGTAAGACCATAATTTAAAAGATACATAGATAGATAAATAAATAAATAAATAAATAAATAAATAAATAAATAAATACTAAGAAATTATGATTAAAAAACTAATATAGACAGTGAACAGATGAATCATCTCTGTAGACAATGCAGTATATATTATATTCACCACATTTAAAGTAACAGAAAACAGGTTTCAATGACAATAAAAGAAACAGAAAACTCAAATATCCTAGAAAAAAAAGTCGAAGTTAAACAAGGGAGCGATTAGGTCGTTATGGATTTGCCCAGTGTGACTTTTAAGATTCCAGCTATAGGCAGGAGAGGACAGCTGGGTGTTCGTTTCTTTCTGTAATTTCGGTGGCCACAATAGCCTGTCTTATTTTGCCTTTACAGGTAAAGCATAAGAACAAATTTTGTGTTGAGCACGTTTAGCTAAATTTGGTCCGAAAGCTGGTTTCTGTTGTTTATATCTGGCACATGTATGGGTTTTTACACCAGTGTTCCCACAGCTTTTATTTGATTGGTGGCTTGTACATTTCATCTCACATTATGAATTGTTGTTATTGTTTAAAGTGGGAACCATTGTTTTCCTACTAAATCCATTGTAACAGAAGGGGATCTACTCTGTACTGTTCTTCACTGACAATCCTACCGTCCTCGTGCTTTTGTTTTCACTTTGTCTCTTTCTCAGAGCTGAGAGCACTAATGGATTTCTGGTTCTCTTCAGATAAAGCTTAGACATCAATGTGGCTTACAGAGCCCAAAAAAGTCTATTTCCTTAATGCCCCAGTGCCTTCTGATGCTTCATCGTCCCTTGACCTTTGGTTTGGGCCAAACTTCTCTGTTATCAGTTCTCCAATTCAACTGGCTCTCACTTCCTTCTGAATTTAAGAACGTCTCATTCCCACATTCTGGGTGCTGGTTGTGTGGTGCAGCAAAGTATAGGGTCTTCCAAAGCAGTGTGTAGTGGGTAGCCCTTCCAGCTTTGATGTGGAAGTACCACCCCCATTGAGGCTTTGGTAACTGTCACGCTTACAAGGCGGGCCGAGAGAGGACCCCTTAAGACCCAAGATCCTGAGGGGCCAGCTCTTTCGTTCCTGGACCTTGGACACTGGAGGTAGACCCAGCAGACACGCTTCACCTTTCCCAGACCCTGTTACCTATCCCTTCACTTGTAAGTTATCCCACAAAATAAACCTCCCTTTTAACTACATGGAGTGGCCTTAATAATTTCACCAATACAGATGTATGTCCTGGTGTGTTTTCTAGAAGTGCAAGGTCTTTATCTCTCTGAGAGATAGTACCTTCCAACTATCTCTGTGTGGCCAGTCCATCTCAGTGTCCATGTGAATTTGTTACTATTTACTCAGTGATGCTATGAGAGAGAACAAGCAGTCAACTGGTCTACCTATTCTGAATATGAAAAAGTAAAAACTCCCACCAACTGCTCAATGTATAGCTTCAGTTTATTGTATTTGCTGGTACTGTTGTTAATTTTGAATTATAATTTGACAAGAATGCAAGAGCATAAAACTATGCCTGTGTGGCTTTCCTTCTGCATGTTGAATCTCAATGTGTCTGTGGCAATATTCATTAGTCTTTCCAGGCTGAACAAAAATGAAATTATCATATCCTTTGATAGAGTGCAGTCCTCCAACAGCCCGGTTTCTTCCTTGCACTTATTCAATACAAAATGACTGGCAGATATTTTAGCCTGCCCCAACTTGAAGTGCACTAGACAAGAGCACAAAGGACTTTCATTAAATTGCCCCATTGATGGCAGACTGACTTCTCTTCCAAAGGAATGAGTGGCTCTTTTTCTGTTTGTTATAATCAAAAGGAAGTGAGTACAGCATTCTCCCATTGAGGTAAAATGAGAAATGAAAAAGAAAGCATTACAACTATACACAAATGGGTTTTATATATTTTAGTAGGGCTGAAGAGATGACTCATCAGGTAAGAGAATTTATTTCACAAGCATGAGGACTTGAGTTCAGATCTCAGCACCTGCATAAAAATCTGGATATGGCTGCATGCCTGCTTGTAACCCCAGCACTGTTGGACGTGGAGACAAAAGAGGTGCCAGGTTTTCCTGGATGCCAGCCTATCTCCAGGTTCCCCAGGAGACCTGTCTCAAGTGAATACAAAAGAGAGTGACGGGCCAAGACATCTGGTGCCCTCCTGTGGTCTCCATGCACATGCACAGGTATATACACTCATACATGTACTCATAGATATACTTCAACCAACCAACCATACATACATAAACATATATACATACTCAAAACACAATTGTTCACCTTTATTTTTAAGAGGAATTCATGGAAGAGAAGTCTTGTAAAAATCTAAAGCAATAATTACAAGAAAATTTCTCCTGAATTTGACAAAATATAAAATAAATTAATTTTTTTAATTGTTCTAAATGTTATTTAGTGCCAGGCATCATTCTAAATGCAGAGATCCCCGGGATAAATCAAATGCTGCTCTTTCCTTTGAAAAGCTCACAGCCCCCTGGGGGAGAAAAGGATTTTGATATTACCCTGGGTCATATTAATAAAAAATAAGAAAATGCAGAGAAGAGCAAGGATCCCTATTCACCTGGGATATGTTTGGATATGTTAGCACAAAGATAAATCTTAGCTGTAGTCGGAAGACTTCAGCCATCATGCCTGAAAGGGGCAATAACTGTCTATGCAGTTATGGGTCTACACTGCTGAATTTTGTGTGAAAAGTGCATAGACGTAATGCCTCATTCATTCATTTTCCTTATGGACACTTAGGCTCCTGAGGCATCAGCTTCTGCCTCTTTGGAACTGAGAATCTGCTAATGTCTGCTGGGAGCATGGTTGTAGCAGCATGGACCTGTGACATCTGAAGTGTGAGCTGTCTCCTGCATGGAAGCATCCAGAAGCTAAAGCAAGCATTTATTTTGATTGTCAGGCATTTGAATCACTGTGACCAGTCCACCCTACCCTTCTAAGAAGATGTATGTGGATCAAAGATTTCTATTCCCCAGCTATATCCTGCTTGCCACTGCTGTGAGAGCAGAAGGCATGGTTCTAGAGACAAAAAGTCTAAAGAGTCCTTCAACATACAGCTGAGGAGACAGCAACCAGCTTTGGAGTCCACAATCTGCCTGCATTTGCTGTGATGTGACACAATATGTTTGTTTATTGTTTTGCCAATTTGGATAAGACTTCTTGAACAGAAATCTTAAGATTTGTGTGAACTATGGACCAAAGCAGCTTAATTTCATCAGGATGGAAAAAAAAGTTGGAGTATTTGAGATTAGAACTGAGAGACCAGAGCTGGCTTAAAGATAACAGAAATTCTAATTTTATCAGGTGGTAGACATGCATGACAGCCACCGAGTTCAGGACACACAGTGGAAGTGATTCAATGTAGAATTACCAAAGGGAGGCTTGGAATTCTTCTATTTCTGTTAATAAAGTAGCAGCTTGAGAATTTCATATAGGAGAAATTAGCATGTACTTAAAAGTGCAAACAATTACTTTTCATGTTTTGGTTTTGGTTTTTGCCTCTTTTACTGATAGAATGAATTTTGGGAATCCATCTGTCTTAAAGTGATTAACATTCCATATGCTAAGACATGCTCAGGCTCTGAGCCTTTAGACTTAGAAAGATGGAATTACTCTGTGCAAATAGAATGCAATTTATTTTAGAACAAAATGGAAAAAACTGTAAGACTGGAAAAGATGTGAAGGCAGAGACTCAAAGATAAAGAATAACAATACTTTTTTGGGAGTAGGTAGAAAGGCTTATGATCCTGAGATAGCTACTTAGGAAATAGGCTAGATGATAGATTTTTGAAAGGATGGATGCAACTGAACCAGAAATCAAAATGAGGCAAAATTTCCTGAGCAAGTAAAATGGGATGTAGGTGTCTGGTGAGCTCCCAGAAAGAAAGAGGGTGCTCATAGGTTTAAGGACTGTACTTCTTGTCTCTAGAATCATGGCCAATCTTCCTTTATACTGCCACCAGAAATCTAATCCACGCAAAATCATGACTCAATTTGAGTTCTGGGTCATGCTACTGAACCAACTCTATAACACTCTCAAATTCACTTAGTACTGTCCTCTGAGCCTTGTGGCTGCTTGGCTGTGCATATGGTGGTGGATTACCTCTACCTCTGACCCCACTGAGTGGATGTTTAACAGCTGCTAGAAATACAGAAGGAACCTGAAAATATTTTAGCTTTCAAACAATAAGATTAGAAAGTATACATTTGATACACAATTTTATTATTTTGTCATCTATTACTGGTTTTCTTTTTAAAATAGTATTCTCGATGCTGGCTTGATAGTTCAGTCAGCACAGCATTACAAGGAATGAACCAATGGCCCACATCTTCTAAGATAACCAAGATGAAGGACTTTTCTCAAATGCAGTTGACCTTGGTCATACAAATGTACTTGCTTATCTCCTAGCAGAAGGCTAGGCATGGTTAGCTTAAAAAGATAAACTCTACTGTATTAATTTCTTTTTTCTTAAACCCAATGAATGTCTTAATTTCTGTTTTGAGCTAGGAGACCAGTTCAGGGATAGGGTATCTTAAATACCTGGAATTTTTATTTGCCAACTATACCCAAATAAACACGGGAAGGTACAATTGAAAAGTATCATGAGGACACCTGGTTCAGGGGACCATTACGGAAAGGAGAGAGATGATGGATATACAGTGTTATTCAGAGTTTAGGGCCTGTCATACTGTGGAGGGCTCCAAGAGATGCCTTTCATAAACACATTTCAAAAAGCACATCCACATCTCCATGCCTTAATTCTTTTAGAAAGTCATCTCAGCCTGCATATTACTTTGTGACAGATTCCAGTTTTGAACAAAGCACCTTGACCTGGTCCTCACCATCCTGGGCTCACAGTCACCTGGTCAAGCTGATCCTCAAAGAGAAAGTCTTGAGACTGGGGCAACACCAGGACAGTCATACAGTAAAGACAACCTGGGGCTGTAGTCAAGGATTGTCTCTGCAGAAAGAATCAAAACTAATGCCATTTAATAGCCTGTCCAGAAATGAATCCAGATGCATTGTAAACGTTGCTAGGATTCTGTAGAAACTACCAGGCACTGGAAATGCAGGCGGCCAGACACCCATGGAAATCATATGGTAATCAGAGGTAAATGGGGACACCCCTCTGAAGATCATGTAAATGCCATGCTGTTGTAACAGGCACAGGACTCACCCCATTCCCCATAATTACCCAGAGCAGTAATCATGATGTTTTGGATTCTTCCATTACTGACACCTTGCTTGATGTAATTATCATCTTTTACTGCTTTCCCTTTCAAAAGGAAAGCCCTATGGCCAGGAATCCCAGAGTTACATGGGCATGAGAGTGATTAATTTAGTTTCTCTGGTCATTTTTTATACAAATGTCCTGAAATGAAAATAGAATTTGTTTCTAGGTCAAACCTTGCCACATTCTGGTTTGTCCACATATTGTCAGAGCACTCTGAACCTCGGTTCATGCCTCAGCAGAATGATAGAAGCTACACTGTGTTTGGTTGCTGTAATCCTCACCTGAGAGCACTCATGCACATTGATTTGCTGTAAAGGGAAACAGTATACACCACCACCCCTCACCTTCCTCATGACTACTCAATTTCAGTATCAGAGTAGCCAAATATGATAGAGAGCAGGGATCTAGAATGGCCATCTTCTTAGGGACATCCATATTAGTTACATGCAAACTTAATCAAATCTTTCTTCTTCCCCCTGATGCTGTGGGTGTTCCTGCCACCTCTCCTTGCTTGCCAGTATTTATTGCAATGAGCCATTTTCTTTGTTTTTATAGGGCTGCATACTATAGACACGATCAGGCAGAGCCCCTATCTTTTCAAGAGAGTACAGTCCTTAGATAATGATTTGTGTTTTCTTTTTTGAGTGATGGTCTTGTTATGTTGCCTAGGTAGGCCTCAAACTCATGATCCTCTTGCTTCCGCCTCCTATGTGTTCAAATTCAGGTACATACCACCATGTTCTACTGACTTAAAGCTCTAAAGTGCCCATTTCACAGGCTACACAGACATCTTTATTTTCCTGTGTATGTGTAGCATGGTAGTGTGTTTGTGTATGTGTGTGTGTGTGTGTGTGTGTGTGTGTGTACTAATTCATGTGTGAGTGCATGCACAGCTACATGTGCACATGTAGAGGCCAGAAGTTGATGTCAGTTATCTTTTTCTATGGCTTTCTCTGATTTTTTGAGACAGGATCATTTACTAAACCTAGAGTCACCAACTGGGCAAGACTAGTTGACCAGCAAGCTCTAGGGGTGCTCCTGCTGATAGGAAATGTCAGGGGTGATGCTCTGTTACCAGAGGCAAGCCTGTAAAACCAGGGAACTTTCCACGACCTGATGGCAGCTTGACCCTTTCCAGAGCTGAGAGCTCCACCACCATTACCTCCCACTAACACACCACTACACCATTATCTCCCACTAACACACCACTACACCATTACCTCCCACTAACACACCACTATACCATCATTATCTCCCATTAAAGCTAGTTTGGTGCTTGTGTGTCAATAACATAGCAATTGCTACAGAAACAGTCGCAAACAAGATAGAGCCTGCTCTTCAAGTAGCTCACATTTTAGTGATGAGGAGAGGCAAAAGAATAACAAAAAGCTGTTAAAACCTGCAACTATTTACTTTAAAGAGTATTTAAGTAGTTTAGGGGCTAATATGTTTTGAGTGCCTTCCCTGAAAGTGTAGGATAGAAACAGTACTCAACACAACAGTGTTGAGAAAACAACCTGAGAGGAATGGGGCTTTGTTCACAAGGGGATAGATTTCATGAATAGTTCAATCCTAGTGTGAAGGATCTTGTGGCCATGCTGGCGAATAGCTGCCGGGTATGGAAACGCTCTTGTATCATCAGTCACTTCCCTAGGCAGCATATCTAATGTAGAAAAGCCACAGTGGGTTGAACAGGGGCAGTGTGTCAAAGGAGCAGACACAAGTCTTGGAGTTAAAGGCTTCAAGATTAGCTTTTTTTACCCCCAAAGTAGACTCCAGGTTCTGAGCAGAGATCAAGGCAGCTTATCTAAGCTGACCACCATCTTCTCCCCTTACTTCCTCATACCCATCTACCTTTCACAGTAAGATGACATAGTAGGTCCTCAGCAGACATGGTCTTCCAGCCCCCACAACATTAAGAAACAACTCTATTTTATTTATAAAGTATTAGGACTGAATAAGCCTATTACAGCAACATAGTTGAAAACTCTCGAATCCTCAGTGAAAGATTCTGCAAAAACCCCAGAAGAAATGATGCTGCAGTGAGACAAAATGGATGCCTGGAAAAGAGAGTTATAGGGAAGGTGTTTGTCAACAGGATAGCATATTTCACCCTCACGCAACAAGTCATGTGGCCGGCGGGTTGGGGAAACAGTGGGTAAAGTGCTTACCTCAAAAGTGTGAGGGCTTGAGTTCAGATCCTAGGAACCCAGTAATTCGTGACATATATGTGTCTGTGATTCCAGAATGACTTTGATGAAATAAGGGCTAGAGATAGGAAAGTTCATGGAAGCCTGTAGGCCATTCAGCCTGCTATATGCAGAAGCAAATGAGACATCTCTAACAGAGTGGTGACAAAGGGTCTTCATCAGAGACCACCCTGTGACCTTCACATGTACACCATGGCCTGTATGGGTCCACACTTAGACACAGGAACTCACAGGCATGCCCAACACACACACACACACACACACACACACACACACACACACACACACACACCACAGATTTTAGAAGAAAGTTGGAGAAAGAGTGTTCCATGTAAAGTAGCCCATGAACTTGCAACTTCAGAAATAAGCCAACAAAATTGTGAGGAACTAGAGGGAGAGCCATTTGGAGATGACAACTGAAAGGGAGTTTGGAAATGAGACCCAGGAAGAGAAAGGCTCTCATAGAGCCCTGGCTCATTTCCCTGGACAGACTAGACAGAGACACCTTCTCAATAACCCTATGTCAGAGCATTTAGTCTTGTTGAAGCTGGGTTTCTGAGAGGAAAGATGCAGCCTCCCCTGCTACATCAGTTCCTCCAGAAAATTCGAGAAGGCAGGTGGCTCAGACAAGCATTCTAGATCTCTTGCTAAGCTCCCTGAGAAAGTCCACTTTGGGGAAAAGAATATAACCTTGTCTTTGTCTCCAATACCTGGCTCTGACCCTCTGAGAGTCTTCTACTATTCATCCCTCTGGGGCTCCACCACACCAGATACACAACCTAGGGGGAATGAATGGTGGCATAAGAATGTTTTAGTGCCAGGCAGCTATTCACCAGGATGGCTGAAAAGGAAAGCTGGAGTCTAATTTTTTAGAATAGTGCTATCAAGAATGATTCTCAAGGACACCAAGTTGTACCTCTTGTCTTTCCCCCTTCTTGTTGTTTCTGTGTGCCCGAAATGCCTTCCTTTACTCCACAACTGACTATTCCCTACTGTGCATCCAATTTGAGGGCAATTTTCTGAAACCTGTAATAATCTGTCCCTTCTGGTTTCATTACTATCAAATCTCTTTCTTCAAATGAAAAGGAAAGATATTTAGATAATGGTTATTTAGGTTTAGAGTGGTGACATGCTCCATTAAGGAGAATGTGATAAGGTATATACCCTTAAACATCTATTTATTGTCTATTTAACACATTTCTGTGTCTGGAGGATGGACAATAGTACACAAAATCAGAATTCTCTGAAAGCAGCCTCTACAAATGGTGAATTCGACTTTATGTGTATTAAACTTAGTTAAATCCAATCAAGATTAAGAACTACTGATGGATTCCTAAACCAAACAAAGATGCAACAAAGAAAGAGAACTACAGACCAATCTCCCTCATGTACATTGATGCAAAAATACTCAATAAAATTCTGGCAAACAGACTCCAAGAACACATCAAAACAATTATCCACCATGATCAAGTAGGCTTCATCCCAGGGATGCAAGGGTGGTTCAACATACGAAAGTCCATCAATGTAATACACCATATAAAAAAAAAAAAACTCAAAGAAAAAACCACATGATCATCTCACTAGATGCAGAAAAGGCATTTGACAAAATCCAACACCCCTTCATGATAAAGGTCTTGGAGCAATCAGGAATACAGGGAACATACCTAAACATAATAAAGGCAATCTACAGCAAGCCAACAGCCAACATCAAATTAAATGGAGAGAAATTCAAAGCAATACCACTAAAATCAGGAACAAGGCGAGGCTGTCCCTTCTCCCCATACTTATTCAATATAGAACTTGAAGTTCTAGCCAGAGCTATAAGACAACATAAAGAGATTAAGGGGATACAAATTGGAAAGGAAGAAGTCAAGCTCTCTCTATTTGCACATGACATGATAGTATACATGAGTGACCCCATTCGGGTGGAATGTTCTGTAGATATCGATTAAGTCCATTTGAGCCATAACATCAGTTAAGACCATTATTTATCTATTAAGTTTCAATTTGGCCGATCTGTCCAGAGGTGAAAGTGGGGTGTTGAAGTCTCCCACTATTAATGTGTGGGGTTTTATATGTGATTTAAGCTTTAGTAATGTTTCTTTTACATATGTGGGTGCCCTTGTGTTTGGGGCATAAATGTTCAGAATTGAGACTTCATCATGGTGGATCTTTCCTGCAATGAGTATGTAATGCCCTTCATCATCTCTTTTGATTGATTTTAGTCTGAAGTCTATTTTGCTGGATATTAATTAGGATGGCTACACCAGCTTGCTTCCTAAGACCATTTCATTGGAAAGTCTTTTCCCAGCCTTTTATTCTTAGGAGGTGTCTGTCTTTGAATTTGAGGTGTATTTCTTGTATGCAGCAAAAAGATGGGTCCTGTTTTCATATCCATTCTGTTACTCTGTGTCTTTTTATAGGTGAATTAAGTCCATTGATATTAAGGGATATTAATGACCAGTGATTGTTCGTTCCTGTTATTATTTTTATTTTTTGGTGGTAGTATGTGTGTACTTCTCTTCTTTGGGGTTTACTGCTGTGGTGTTATCTATTGCCTGTGTTTTCGAGGGTGTATCTGCCTTCCTTAGGTTGGAATTTTCCTTCTAGTGCTTTCTGTAGGGCTGGGTTTGTGGATAAGTATTGTTTAAATCTGGTTTTGTCTTGGAAGGTCTTGTTCACCCCATCTATGATGATTGAAAGTTTTGCTGGGTATGTTAGTCTAGGCTGGCATCCATGGTCTCTTAGTGTCTGCATTATATCTGTCTAGGTCCTTCTGGCTTTCAAAGTCTCCATTGAGAAATCGGGTGTTATTCTGATGAGTTTGCCTTTATAAGTCACTTGACCTTTTTCCTTTGCTGACCTTAATATTCTTTCTTTATTCTGTACGTTTAGTTGTTTAATTTTTATGTGGTGAGGGGACTTTTTTAGGGGGTCTAGTCTGTTTGGTGTTCTATAGGCTTCTTGTATCTTCATAGGCATTTCCTTCTTTAAGCTGGGAAAGTTTTCTTTATGATCTTGTTAAATATATTTTCTGTGCCTTTGAGTTGGTATTCTTCTCCTTCCTCTATCCCTATTATTTGTAGGTTTGGTCTTTTCATGGTGTCCCAAATTTCTTGGACATTTTGGGTCATGACTTTGTTGGTTTTAGTGTTTTCTTTGATGAATATATTTCTTCTAATGTATCTTCAACACCAGAGATCCTCTCTTCCATCTCTTGCATTCTGTTGGTTATACTTGCATCTGAAGTTCCTGTTTGTTTACTCAGATTTTCTATTTCCAGCATTCCTTCTGCTAGTGTCTTCTTCATTTTTTTCTATTTCCCTCTTCAGGTCTTGGACTGTTTCCCTTGCTTTTTCATGATTTTCTTTCAGGGCCTTATTGTTTTCTTCTGCTTTAATTGTCCTTTCCTCTAGTATTTTTTATAGTGTTCTTCCCATTTTTTGTTTGTCTGTTCCTCCACTTTATTTTTGATTTCTTCTATATAAGGCTCTAGCCTCTTCAGGATGTTACTTATGAGATTGTTTTCTTCTTCTTCTTCCATTCCGTGATGTTCAGGTCTAGCTGTTGGAGAAGGGCTAGGTTCTGGTGATGCTGTATTGCTCTTTATTTTGTTGTATATACTTCTGCCTTGACGTCTGCCCATCTCCTCTTGGGTTCGTTCTTGTTCTTATCAGTGTACTTGGTCCAGACAGAGCTGACAGATTTAGGGAGCCTCTCTCTGGTCCAGATGGAAGCTCTGGGCCAGATGTGAGCTCTGGGCCAGATGGGAGCTCTATTCCAGATGAGAGTGCTGGCCAGATAGGAGCTGGGGGGCTGGATTCTGAGTCTCAGAAGTCCCTGGGGTCTCCTTATCTTGTCTAGATGGGAGCTCCTCTTGTCCAGATGGGAGTTCCGGGGCAGGATCGAAGCTGGGGGCTGGTCTCTGATTCTCAGGAAGTGGCTGGGGTCTTGGGCAAATGTGTGTGGGGGCACGGTGTGGAGACTGCAGGGTTTGCCTGCAGTCTTGGAAAAGAGGAGCCTTCCCACAGGGCCCGCCGATTGGCCGGAAACTGGGGCCAAGTTAGGCAGGTCCTCCTGGGATGGCTGGTGCCCAGGGGTGGGACCCAGAGGTGGTTGCCTCTCTGACTACAACCCCAGGCACTCACCTCTGGTCCAGATGGGAGTTCCAGGCCAGGATGGAAGGTGGGGGCTGGTTTCTAAGTCTCAGGAGGTGGCTGGGGTCTCGGGCAGATGGGTGTGGGGGCAGGGTATAGAGACTGCAGGGTCTGCTGCAGTATTGGAAAAGGGGAGCCTTCCCACAGGGCCCACCAATTGGCCAGAAACTGGGGCCAAGTTGGGCAGGTCCTCCCAGGATGGCTGGTGTCCAGGGGTGGGACCCAGGGGCAGTTGCCTCTCTGACTATAACCCCAGGCACTCACCTCTGGTCCAGATGGGAGTTCTGGGTCGGATGGGAGCTGGGGGCTGGTCTCTAAAACCTTTCATTTTTATTTAGACAAAAGGTGAAAGTGTTGTAGAATATTAGTTAGAGATGTGTTACATTTGTTTATGCTGTGGAAAAAGTGTTTAATGATGCAAAGATCTATTGCATTATTTTATGTTTCATTTGTTTAACTCTGTGAAGCTGTGTTACTGTGCTTGTCTAAAACACCTGATGGTCTAATAAAGAGCTGAATGGCCAATAGTGAGGCAGCAGAAAGGATAGGTGGGCCTGGCAGGCAGAGGGAATAAATGTAGGAGAAATATGGAAAGAGTTAGAAGAGGAAGAAAAGAAAACAGAGAGGAGGACTCCAGGGGCCAGCCACCTAGCTACACAGCAACCCACAGAGTAAGTAGGAAAGAGAGATATACCAAAATAGAGAAAGGTAAAGTCCCAGAGGCAAAAGGTAGATGGATAATTTAAGTTAAGAAATGCTGGCAAAAAAAAAAAAAACAAGCCAAGCTAAGGCCAGGCATTTATAAGTAAGAGTAAGCCTCTGTGTGTGTATTTATTTGGGAGCTGGGTCATGGGCCCCAAAAGATTAAAGAGTAAAAACCACCAGCTACAATAGACAATGTACACGAAAGAAAGTTTGTTTTGGCTCCCAGGTTTGGACCCATGATAAGCTGCTCTCAGGCTTCTGTGAAGTGTGAGTCACTGCTAAGGAGTTCTGTTTTGCAGGCATGGCCACAGCCATCTGAAAATCACAGGAGAGGTGACTGTGTATATGAGACACTCACAAGTTGGGGCCTCTTAGTACTCTGTCACATGATTAAAGAGGATGGAAAAGGTCATTAGAGAGTCCCCTGAGATTCCAGTCATTGACTTACTTCTACACCCGAACCGCCTAGAGCTGTATGTGATGTTTGCCAGTTCATATGGTCATGGGAGATGCTAGAGTATATAGCAGATGAAGGTTATTCAAAGATGGGACTCTATCTCTACAATTTTTGGAAGGTCATCATCCTTGCTTGGGTGAGATTTTCAGTGATGCAGCTGTTTCGAGGGTCCCCCTACTCCTCTAAGCACCCTGACAACCATACTTCTATAAGTAATCCCAATGAGACCATTGGCCCACCATGCTGGGCTCAGATGTCATTATGTTTTAATATGTCATTGGCACCCTCTCTGTAGTGAGCAGATAGTTATTCACATCTCCCAAGGAAATGATCACAGAGTGTAGCACATCTCACAGGAGTGATTGCTTACCTCATAGCCAGAATATGAAAGAGCATAATGGAAGAGACTTCATGGTCATATGCCCAATAACCTAAAAACTCTTACTAGACTCCATCTCTTAAAGGTTCCATTACTCACTCCTCCAACTCACTACTCTGGTGACATGGGCCCTTGAGGGGTATTCTGGATCCAACTTACCATCTATGGAGATTCTGAAGTATTTTAAAGAGTATGCCTATGAGCTGAAATATAGTTAATTTCATCTGTAAGCAAACTTCCATTTAGCAGAAGTCGCTTCCCTGCCATTGCGGGTGAGGGAGTATCTCCCCTCCTAGTGTCTCCTACGGACATCTTTTTTGTTACTGTGGGTCACATGGACGAGTGTTTTCCTCTGAAGCTGTATCTCAAAGTGAGAATGATACTTGGTTCTTCTCTCAGGCTGCCTCAATGCAGACACAACTTTGCGTACTGATCACTATGAAAGCAGGGTAGTGCAGTCTCACTTCCCACAATGGAAGATTTATTTGGCTTGCAAACATTCACAGTCCATCATGATAGTTGCTTTGTTGTTCTTGAGAATTTCACACATATGTGCAATGTCATATCTGCCCTCGTTTTTCCTCTCAGCTCCCCAACACATCCTCCTCTCAATGTAGTGTCTACTTCTGCTCTTCCACACAACAGTTGTTATCACCTGAACAAGACAAGTACAAGGTCAAGCCAGCCAGAGCTCTGGCATCGACAGTGTGGGTGCTCTTTAGGCCCCACCCCTTACCTTAGAGCTATTAGCAGCTCCTAGCTGCTGGGGGAGGGAACATTACTCTTTTTTTGAGGGTGATCCCACTGGTAGGTAGGTACCCTGTGTTCCAGCAGATGGCTCTACTTCTTAGCCATATGGGCCACACTAACTAGACTTAGTGATTTTAAAAACAAAGTTCTTATAAACACCCTCTCCCAAAGGATTAAGTCTTCAACCACAGACCACTGTGGGCCTGGTGTGCAGAGAAAATGAATCTAGGCTTCTTGATAAAGGCGGCCATGGTAGTGAGGCTGGCAGACAGCAGAAACCAGGCTTATCTGGCACAGTGGTGAGTCTGGCAAGAGAAAGCTGTGGGAGGAATCTAGGCAGCCCTGAGTGAGACCGAGAGAGCCACTTTTTTTCAAAGCATCTGCATTAAGGTGAAGGACACCATAAAGGCTTGAAGGCCTGAGAAAGGGGTGACTAGTATGGTGGTAAAGGATCATAGTCCAGTCTATGTTTATGTTACAATAAAATTCATAAACAAAAATATTCACTTCTCACGCTTACACTGAGAGTGTAAGGTGCAGGCAAGTTAAACATTTAGTGAAGGCTGGCTAGCTGGCTCATAGATACAAGTTCTTTGTGGCGTCTTCTATCACAGGGATCCCATTTGTACAGGCATTGCTCTTATGACCTAACCACTCCTCAAAGGCTCTACCATGTGGAACCCGCCTGCTTATTGGCATCACCTCAGGAGCTAGGATGTCAGCATATTAAAGATACACACATATTCTATCTCTGCCATGCAGGGCATGTCAGGCCCTCCACAAGGCAGTGAATGCAGGAGGGGTCTCTGCCTTTTGGTGTAAATACAACTACTGTCTCAAATGTGACCTTAGAAGTTGCTTGGCCCAACAGATAAATCCAGAGATAGTGAGATTTCCAGGCTTCTCTATGGACTGCTCCCAAAACCAGGCAGAATGATTCAGTCTGGCCAAGGGATGAACTGCACTGTCTCAAGGGAGGGGAGAATAATCCTTTATTCTCTCACCATGAAATGAAAGCATCCCCAAGGCCATGAAGACCTGTTTGCTAGGACGCAGTGACCCTCACATTCCACTCTCAGCCAAGGAATGGGGCAAAATCTGCCGCTTACATTTCTCATAGTTTGTAAAGTAGTTTTGCATTCAGATTTTGAGGAAAATGCCATGCATTGCACTTGTGTTTATTTTTTAAATTGTCTTCTTGTTTAAGATTTGACTAATGTAAAATTTACTGAGAGAAAACTATTCTAAAATCTGAGGAACAGTGTCACTTTGTGAAACAGGTTAGTATGTTCTTCAGGACTTGTCAAAAATGTAGATTCAGATTTATTACTGTTCTCAAAATCCATTTTCATGTCAAACTCCAGTTAAAGATGGTTAGAACATTCTAGAAGATTTATTATGTTTAAGATCATTCCTTCACTGTTGTCAAGTGTGCATTTGGTCTCTCTCCTCTTACATCAAGATGAATTTCAGGACAGTGCCCAACCAAATGTCTGAGCAGCAGAGAGGTCATTTAACATCAGCAAGGATACATGGCTACTTCTTGTCAATTGTGGCACAAGACAAAAATGTGAAGAGAGGCAATACCAAGAACGAGTCAGCCACCATAGCCTCTGCATTCTGAACCATCTGAACAGAGTCTTAGGTTGATGTAAATAATAAAATTCCCCTGTTTGTAGGAATCCCAAAGAGGGAAAATACTATAATCTTACTTTATTTATTAGATTAAAAGTATAATTCAAATATTAATGAAGTGAAATTGTCACAGGCACTGTAAGCTAGACTGAAATATTTCTCCTGCTGAAGAATCTCATCCTTGTGACACCAGGGAGCTTTGAGCTCTGGCTCTACCTGCCGTGGATGAGATCAGTAACTTACCCATAGGTCCATGTGTTCTAACACCTGGTCTCCAGCACATGGTGTGTTGGGAAGGCTTGGGAGCATTAAGGAGTAAGTAGTTCACCAGGAAGCAGGCTTTGGGGCTTGTAGCCTGGCCACATTTCCTATCCCATCTCTGTTCCCTGGTCCACAAACATGAGAAGCAGCCTTATATTCCCACTGTCATGTACCCCACTATAAAGAAATACATCTTCAAATTGTGAGACAAAATCAATCATGCTCCCTCAAGTTCTCAGGTGTTTTAATTACTTTTCTGTTACTGTGAAGAGACACCATGACCAAGGCTACTTATAAAAGAAAGCATTTAGTTGGGGGCTTGATTACGTTTCAGAGGGTAAAGCCATGACTTCCATGGTGAGAAGCAGACAGGCCTGATGCTAGAGTAGTAGCCCAGACCTTACATGTTGAGACAATGACAAGAAGACCAAGAAACACACACACACACACACACACACACACACACACACACACACACACACACAGAGAGAGAGAGACAGAGACAGAGACAGAGACAGAGACAGAGACAGAGATGAGACAGAGCTAACTGGGAGTGGTGGGGATTTTGAAACCTCAAAGCCCACTCCCAGAGACATACTCATCCAACAAAGCCACACCTCCTAGTCCTTTCCAAATAGTTCTACCAGCTAGGGACCAAGTGTTCAAATATGTGAGCCCATAGAGGCCACTGTTCAAACTGGATCATAGAAAGGAGAAGACTGGCCAAATAAATTGGTGGGCTCTGTGATTTTCTATGTGGGCTATTGTTGTTACAACTGGAGTTGAAGGAGGCCAAGGATGGACCTAGGGAAAGGAAGCATGAGATCTAACAGAACTGGACATGTAGGAGCAAACCCCAGGTGTCTCGTGTCACCAGTTAGTTCTGCTAAATGGCACATCTTCCCAAAGTCATCCAGCATCAACATCCAAACTGAACAATGTCCTAGCATGTGCTAAGAAGCATGCCAACAATGCTTTCATGTACACAGTTTGTAATTCCTCCCATCAACATTTGCAACAGGCTCCATGCTATCATGGTCTATTAAGCCTCAGCATCTCTCACACCGAGTCACACCATTTCCCACCAAATGACTTGTCATAGACAAAGATTTCATTGCACTCTTTATGCCTCTGTACAACAGAGCAACAGTTTCCAGTATAGGAAGATTTTTACACAACCAAGGAGTACTTGGCAATGTCAAGAGATATTTTTGTTATCACAATAAAGGAAATGTTCCCAGGACCCAGCAGATAGACACTAGAATGCTTCCAAACATCCTACTGTGCACACAAAAGGCCCCAAGCTAGTAACTATAGATACTGAATGTTACCAGTAGTGAAACTAAGACATACTTAATTTAAAAACTTGGTTGTTAAGTCATGAGAAATAAGTCTTAAGTCAATTAAAGAAAAAAAGATCTTCTAAAACAAAAGAACAAGGCTTAAACTACATACCCATCTGATTTTTTTGGAATTTTGTACATGAGTATTTACATTATTTCTAGCCCTAACTCCTCTCTTATCCCCTCCTGAATTTATGGCCTCTTATAATTGTTTTGAATATATGTATCTGTGTAATATATAGCCTACTAAGTCTATCTAGTGTGGCTCATAAGTACATGTGTTTAGGGTTAACCACTTAGGATCAGATAACCTAATGGGATTTGTCCTAGAGAAAACTGCTTTTCCGTCCTGCCATAGCCATTGGTTCAGAAACTCTTCATCTAAAGATGGAGCCATGTGTAGTTTCCCATCCAGTTTGTCATGGCGACCAGTGTGATCCTTATACATGTGACCATGTTGTTGAGATTCCAGAGAACCAGCATTCCTGTCACTTTAACTCATCCATTTTCTTATAACTTAAGTGTATTTTTCTTTTATGACAGTAAGTATATATTTCCATTCATTAAATATTTTTAAAACATTAGTGTGTGCCAGATATTGTTGACATAGACATAAAAGTAAAAGACACACAAGTTACCCATGGAAAGTACAAGCCCAAACGAGGGAGAGTCTGGGCAAAGACCCAATAATTTTTGTGCAATGTGTAAGTGTTACAACAGACTCTCAGAGAGGGTTGAGAAGCTGGCTGGGTCAGTCAGAAGAGTCTTTGGTAACAAAGAATAAATAAGTAGAACATTTTGAATATTTAGGAAGTGTGACTACAGTTTGAGATGTGTATGGTATGTGGGTAGAATTACAGTCCACCAGATTTCTATTGTGCTTAAGGGATTATGTTTTTTTCTAATATTCTTTTATGATCACTCCAACTTCATTCACATGAGCATACACTTTTATCAAACATGAACAAATCAGGTGTTCTCTACAATCCTTGTAATTAGGGTCAAAAGTTTGACTTAATAGCTTTTTTCCTGAGGAAAATGTCCACTTCCGTGTCACCCATACTATGTGAGTTCTGAGAATTCTGGTGATGCATCCACTATAGCCCATTTTAATAAAAATAAAGAATCATAGTTTACTCAAATTCTCCATTCCCCTAGGCATTTCTCCATGAGATAATTTATGTAACCTTTATTTCCTAAATAGTAACACTCAGGAAGTATACATGTATTTCTTCAGGAACACTCCACAATAAAACAGTTCATAAAATATCCGTTAAGTAACAGGGGTCAGGCCAGGTACAGAATTCTTGAAGACAAAAGAGAGATTGGAGCCATCAACTATCCCTTCCTTCCTTCCTTCCTTCCTTCCTTCCTTCCTTCCTTCCTTCCTTCCTCCCATTCACCTGATTCTGTTCATATCCTTGGAAAAGCTAAGTTCCCAGCCACTATCCTAGCCAGCATCCTTCTTCCATCCCCCAGGCAGCTTCCTGACCATTCCTCCAACACTCTCCGTTGGCTGGAGATGAGGTGGCACAGATGAACTGCACGGTGGCTTGCTGCCATGAGTTCCTTCACTGCTCCTACCGCAGCCTGTCTCTCTCAACCATCTTATTCCCCCTCTTCTGTCCCTACAGACACCCCCACAAGTTTCTTGTACATGAAAGCTCACTTTGGTGTCTGCTTTTGGCATTTCCCGACTAACACAGGAAAACATTCTACAAATGCCATTAAGGACTTGGTCTGCTCGTCTCTCCTTTCCCTCCACTCCCCTCCCTCCCTGTATTCTCCCCTCTTCTCCCTCTCACTCTCTTTCTGACAATCTCTGTATGTAGTCCAAGCTGACTTGGAACTCTGTATGAGCTCAGGCTGCCCTTGAACTCTCGCTTCAGTCTTCTAAGTGCAGAGTTACCATCTATGTATCACCATACCCTGCAAGTCCTGGTTTTCCTAAGCAGAAGTTTCTCATGGAATTTGTATCCAACTCTTCAGTAAATCACTTCAAGAAATGAGTTCTCCTTCTCACACTATCCCTGTATTTTTAGATGTAAAATTCTGTCTCCCAAGGCTCTTCCCACCCACAAGACAATAAACATTTAAGAATAGACTCTACCAACAGGGTTCCCACCCCAAATCAGTTTCAAAATCAACTGGCAACTGGGAAAACAAAAAGAATCTTTCTGAGTTTGGTTCTGTGTAGTCTCCCTGTGTGCAAAACCATATTCCTCCCTCCCTTCAGTTTCATTCTTGATAGTGCTGTAAATGAGCCATGAGGGAGCTGGAAGGCCTGTTCCCAAATACAGCCCACCCCCACCAATCTTGGTGTAGTCTTAACAAGGTTTTCAGATCACTGCCCTTACCCTTTTGGCTTTGTGATTTAACAGGAAGAAATGTTTGGGGCTTAATGGAAATATCTATAAATGAGAGCTTCCCTGTGCTAAACACTTTCTATGTGAGCTAAAATTATATACCTGTTTTAGTAAAAATACTTCCACTTTTAAGTAAGAAATGATTGGGTTTTGTTTTTTTCAATTCCATTTATTTATTTGAAATAGGCAGATGAAATCACATGTGTTTATCATGTTCAATGTGATGCTATGAACACATATGCAAAAAGCAAACCTCACCTGATCCACCTAGACTGTGTGCAGCACAGTATTCACTGAGGGGCTCATAATGTCTAGGTCATGTTTTGTTTCTAGTTCAGGCTGGTCTCTAACTCCCTATGAGACAGGGATAACCTTGATCTTCTGGCTTTCCTGCCTCTACTTCCTCGGTGCTGTGTATGGAACCCAGGGCCTTGTGCATGCTGAGCAAGCAGTCCAACAACTAAATTAAGCTCCAGCCCTATACCAGGTATCTGTATATGTGTTCTGCATTACCCATCCTTTTCTGGAAATAGTTATGATGGCATCAATACATTGCTTTTTCCAAAATGTCAATCACGGAAGTTGGCTTCTTGAGGCTTTATTTTGCCAAATGTGTCCATGGTTCAATACATGCAGAAAGCCCTGTATTTAAAATGTGTACATAAATGAATAGAAAACTAAAAATGTTTTGACATCAGAACTTCTTGGGGTCCTCTAGAGGGAGAGGGATGTGGTGTCGAATACATATATGAGTTTATTACGTCAAAATGTATGGGGTCCCTCCTAACCCTACTAGAACCCTTTCCCTAGGCATGTCTTGGAGATGAGCTCACATAGCCTAAGGCTGATGGAGAGCACTAGTCAAGAGGCCCCTTCTGGCCTCAGACTGACCTCTGTTACCCCTCCATGGAGTGTTCTGCTGTCAGAGCTCTCAAGACTGAAAATCATTTGACTTTAAAGCACATACGAGTATATAACTCTAGCTCCTTGCTTCAATTTCAAACATTGCAAGACCCAGCCTATGAGGTGCAGTCCATTGTTTTCTCCTCCCCCCAATCCCCACCCCCACTCCAGCATCAACTGTAACTCACCAAGAGTTCAGGGTGGCTGTGAAAGGCAGGTCACAGCCTGAATTCATTCTGCAAGGAAAAGGTTGGACTACATCCCAGTGTCTCCTCTGGTAACACTAACACTTCCTAGCTCTTGCTAAGTAAAGTGTTCCTGTTTGTGTGACACACCACAAGCCCTGAGCCCACATGGCCCTTCTGTATGAAGGCCTCCAGAGTGGTTGCTTATCTTCAAATCTATTGTGTATCATTATCCAGGGTGCAGCAAACCTCTGCTGTTTACATCTCAGAGCCTACTGGTATGTGCTGAGGGCTAAAGTAGAACCTAGAATGACATGGACAGAGAGTTAGAGACACAGGAAACATCTTTCCAATGGCTCTCTGGAGTTTGGGTCTCATTTCCACATTGATGGACATAATAAACCCAGGCAGGGAAAATGGCCTAAATCAAATTGAAAAGATTTCAGTGTGTTGTGGATACCACTAATCTGGAGAACAAGGCTTGTGGAGAGTTCCTCTTGGTGGTGGTGTGTGGGATTGTGTTCCCAAAAATATTGTGCAGGCTAATAAACTTATCTGGGGTCAGATAACAGGACGGCCATATTGGTGAAATTATTAAGGCCACTCCACGTAATTAAAAGGGAGGTTTATTTTGTGGGGTAACTTACAAGTGAAGGGGTAGGTTGCAGGGTCTGGAAAAGGTATAGCACAGTCCGGCGGTGTTCTCTGGAGAACTCTGCTTGGTCTACCTCCAGCATCCAGGGTCCCAGAACCAAGAGAGAGACCTCCTCTCAATCCTCCATCTTCCGCTCCCTCCTTTGCCCCGCCTTGTGGGCATGATCATTACCGAAGCCTCAATGGGGGTTGGAACTTCCAGGCCAATGCTGGGATGGCTATCCACTACATGGCCACAATATTAAACATGAGAATAGGCAGTGTTAGCACACGCCTTTAATCCTAGCATTCCAGAGACAGAAATCCCTGTGGATCTCTGTGAGTTCAAGGCCACATTGGAAACAACCAGGTTTGGTGACTCACACCTTTAATCCCCAGAAAGTGAGCCTTTAATCCCAGGGTGTGGAGGCAGAAAGAGAAAGATTATATAAGGCATGAAGACCAGAAACTAGAAGCATTTGCCTGGTTAATCTTTTAGGCTTTGGAGCAACACAGTTCAGTTGAGATTCATTCTGGATGAGGACTCAGAGGCATCCAGTCTGAGGAAACAAGACCAGCTGAGGAACTGGCAAGGTGAGGTAACTGTGGCTTGTTCTGTCTCTTGGACCTTCCAGCATTCACCCCAATACCTGGCCTCAGGTTTGATTTTATTAATAAGACTTTTTTTGTTTGGTTGGTTGTTTGCTTGCTATTATTATTATTATTATTATTATTATGTGTTTTAATTTTATATATCAGCCATGGGTTCCCCTGTCCTCCCCCCCCTCCCGCCCCCACTCCCACCTTCCCCACAGCCCCTCCCCTCCATTCCCATGTCCTCCAGGACCAAGACACCCCTGGGGATTCATTTAAACCTGGTGGATTCAGTACAGGCAGGTCCTGTCCCCTCCTTCCAGGCTGAGCATGTGCCCCTGTGTAAGTCCAAGGTTCCAAACTGCCAGCTCATGCACTAAGGACAGATCCTGGTCTCACAGACTGGGTGCCTCCCAAACAGATCAAACTATTCAATTGTCTCACTTATCCAGAGGGCCTGATCCAGCTGGGGGCTCCACAGCCTTTGGTTCATAATTCATGTGCTTCCATTCGATTGGCTATTTGTCCCTGTGCTTTTTGCAATCTTGGTCTCAACAATTCATGCTCTTGCAGTCCCTCCTCTTTCTCGACAGTTGGACACCTGGAGCTCCACCTGGGGCCTGGCTGAGGATCTCTGCATCCACTTCCATCAGTTATTGGATGAGAGTTCCAAGACGACTGTTAGGGTGTTTAGTCATCTGATCACCAGACTGACTAGGTCAGATCAGGCTTTCTCTCGACCATTGCCAGCAGTCTACAGTGGATGTATCATTGTGGATTTCTGGGGACCTCTCGAGCACTCTGCCTATTCCTGTTCTCATGTGGACTTCATTTATCATGGTCTGTTATTCCTCATTCTCCCTTTCTGTTCTTGATCCAGTTGGGATCTCCTGCTCCCCTAAGCTTTCTTTCCTTCAAACCTTGCCCTTTATTCCTCCCACTGTGGTCCAGGTTGTTCATGTAGATCTCATCCATTTCTCTGTCATTGGGTGATCCCTGTGTCTTTCCTAGGGTCCCATTTTCTAGGTAGCCTCCCTGGAGTTGTGTAGCAGTCTAGTCATCTTTGTTTTACATCTAGTATCCTCCTATGAGTGAGTACATACCATGTTTGTCCTTCTGAGTCTGGGTTACCTCACTCAGGATGATTTTTTTCTAGATCCATCCATTTGCCTGCAAACCTCATGATGTCATTGTTTTTCTCTGATGACTAGTACTCCATTGTGTATATGTACCATATTTTCTTTATCCATTCTTCAGTTGAAGGGCATCTAGGTTGTTTCCAGGTTCTGGCTATTACAAACAATGCTGATATGAACATAGCTGAGCAAATGACATGTGGTATGATTGAGCATTCCTTGGGTATATGCCCAAGAGTGCTATAGCTGGGTCTTGGGGGAGATGGATTCCCAATTTTCTAAGGAAGTGCCATATTGATTTCCAAAGTGGCTGTACAAGCTTGCATTCCCACCAGCAGTGGAGGAGAGTTCCCCTTGCTTCACATCCTCTCCAGCATAAGCTGTCTTCTGTGTTTTTGATATTAGTCACTCTGACAGGTGTAAGGTGGTATCTCAGAGTCATTTTGATTTGCATTTCCTGGATAATTAGGGATGTTGAGCAATTCCTTAAATGTCTTTCAGCCATTTGAACTTCCTCTGTTGAGAATTCTCTGTTTAGTTCTATAGCCCATTTCTTAATTGGACTGTTGGGCATTTTGATGTCTAATTTCTTGAGTTCTTTATATATTCTGGTGTTCTTACAGTCTTGAGGCTCAGTATATCAGTTGTATGTAATTCAATGATCTTGCTTTTCCATACTCCAAGTCAGTCCACAAGTTTGGCCGCAAGGGATTGTCTGGGAACACAGAGGGAATTGTTGCCATACTACACAATATTCATTTGTGGCACAAAGTTTCTTTGAAAAGTTTCTGTTAGTTTTCTTCATGGGCCATTGTAGATCTGCTTCAATATTTAGTTATATTAATGTACTTATCACTCACTTCCCTCTACTAAGGATCTGAGGCTATGGCTTAGTTCCAGGAACATGGGGTGTCTCAGGACATACAAGGCTTATTTTCTCTGCATATGTTGCTCATTCTTCATGTGCTCCCCAAACTGAAGCACGTGGTAATTCCACAGAAACCACCAGTCCTTCTTCCTCTGCCACTTTTTGGGACCATGAAAGAGAGCTACTTGTTAGGGTGTAACAGGAGCCAAGGAAAGGCCTACAAAAGATCTATGCAGGGATAAGGCAAAGTTAAGAAGGAATTTAGTGGGCTGGAGAGATGACTCTGGGATTAAGAGCTCTTGCTGCTCTTATAGAGAATCTATTTCAGTCCCCAGCAGCCATCAGGTGGTTCACACCTTCCCCTAACTCCAGTTCTAAGGAGATCTAATGCCCTCCTCCAGCCTCTGCCAGCACCAGGACACATACATACATGCAGGCAAACACTCGTATACATAAAATAAATACCTTTAAAAAGAAAAGATTCCTGGAAAATAAAGACTGACTGAATAAGAATGTTAAGAACCAGAATATGTTAAAAAAAAAACCAAAAAACCAAAAAACAAAAACAAAAAAAAACATGTCTTTGACTTTCTTAAGTATTCACTCTACCCACACTCATTTACTTTGTTACTTAGCTACTCAGTGCTCCTCAGCATCCCTTACCGATAGAAACATTGACACTCTTGGCCTGCAAAGACAAGGACATTCTAGCTCATTACATTTCCTAGGAAACATTATAAACTGTAGAAAATTTTGCAAACTTAAATAATACGAACAATATAATGAAATAAAGTTGTGTGTGCAAACCTTAATGTCATAGTGAGGCTGAGAGAGTCCTTGATAGCACAAGAGTGTGACAGCTACTGGAGACACCCTCAAAGCAACAGGCTTACCTCCAAGTATTAGAGATTCAGGGAATGTAAGGCATTCATCTTACCCACCAATACTGTTAAAATCAGTTCACAGGTGGGAGAAACTGGGCTTCTTTGCTGAAAATCCATCTGCATTCCTCACTGTGGCATTATCTCCTTCAGCTAGAGCACAAATTCCACTCTTCCCATACTCCATGCTGCAGCTTTGTGCATAGCTCTGTCATTAGCACCCACTTTACTCAGCCATCTATTACTATCTTAAGCTAATGGTGGAGGGGCGGGCAGCATGTCATATTGCACTCAGCCCTTGGTGCCTAGCCCAGAGCGGGGCACTCGATAAGAGCTCTTGGGATATTGCTTTGATGTGATTGAATTGAAGGTGGCCACAGTGGGAGTGGAGAGAGAGGCAGGTGCTGACTCCCCCCCCACACACACCACACACACACACACACACACCACACACACACACACACACACACACACACACACACACACACACCACACACACACACACACACACACACACACACACACACACACACTTTGCTTTCCTTTCCCTCGGTCCTTTGAAGGAAAGTCAGACCCATGTTCTTAGAATCATCATTCTTTGTTTTTCCCATCTGCAGCCAGAGCTCAGCTAACTCCAGTTAAGTTTTTGAGATGTTCAGATGTTAGCCACACACATGGTCTCCTCTACAGCTCACACAGGAATACCAAGGCTCTGTCCTGGTTGTCACAGCTCGCATGAGCCACTCTGGGTAACTGCTCCTTGTCCCTGTCAGATAGAGAAAATAGATACATGACCTGTAGCTGCCACAAATGGCAGTGTTCATGCTGCCAAGAATAGGACAAGCTGTTCCTTCTTTTCTTAACAGTCAATCAACCTGGATGTGGAAAAGCCGTCAGGGCATCTCTGCTGTGCCTCCTCTGTCTGCTCTATCCCTAACCTCACTGCTGCCTAACTAGTTCTAAGTTAATTACAGCAGAGGACAGACCCTGCAGCTGATGGGAGACAATTACACACACTGGCAGATCTTGCCATTAATGTCTTCCCCTCAAAACTATTTTCCACAGCTTCGTTTCACCTGTAAGCCCTAATTAGAGCCAGCTCTGCTTGCTTTATTCATCAGGTGTTTATGAAGCAGCCACTGAAAAGATGAAGCTGTGTCTGTAGCCACTGCAAGGGAGGGGGATGCAAACATTGCCCATGCTGCTGCCTCGTCTCCACTGTGCTCACTCACTCCTGTTTCCTAGGCACACCAGTTGAAGATAGGACAAAAGGGCTGGGAGGCTGTTCCAGAAAGCCCCTTGCTGCTGCTAAGTAGAATATCACCTGCCTAGTCATTTACTCATTCAACACTATTTACTAAGTACTCCCTGGACTCGGTGCTCCAGTATTGTCCACTACTTAACTTCCACATCCAGTAAAATCGTTGGATTAGAATTAGAATTAGCGGAGGTCCAGGGATGTCAGTGGGTGGGAATGGGATTAGATGTCACTCTATATCAGTTGAGTCTCCATTCTTGCCGCAGAACTGGGCAAAGCTGATTTCTTATAGGCTAATTTTTCTTCCTAAAGGAGTCATTTCCATCTTTTCCAAGGTTGATACCTTGAGCTATTGTTTTGCTCTTGTGTCTAAGTCTCACCTCAGCGTTCTTCTAGTAACTCACTTCCTGGAGCGTTTACAAAAGCAAAGCAAAGCAAAGCGCTGGGCACTTCAAAGATGACCAAGTATCTGTAATAAAGCCTGCAGCCTGCAGGAAATTTTCTTCCTGGTGTCCTAAATTTCACATAGAGCTGACCTGAGCCTTATAGTCCTGGAACTCTGGGACCCCTGGCTCAAGTCTGTCTTTAGGGGCCATGGGCTGAGATCTCCTGGGCAAGCAATGCACCTGCAAGGATGGTCAATGGCGCCCTCTAGTGACGCTTTGTCACGATGCTGCTCGTTCCTGTCCTTGCTAGGCAGATGGAAAGACAATTTGTTCTTTTCCTAACTTCATGCAGCTAGACAGGAGCAACTTGACCTGAGTCTGAGGATGACTTCCACACTCTCGCATTGAGAGTCTCTTCTCCTGTCATTATAGTCTTGCATTCAGAAAGTACTAGTCTTTGCCTTAAATGAGCCGGGCTTTCAGTTCTGGTTTTAAGAACAATGGTTCACCCTCTTTTCTCTCAGCCTCCATGTGGGGACCACTGTGAGAATGAAATAAAAATGTGTGTGAAGCAGAGTGAAGCACATAGAAAACAGGATTCAGTCGACAAGCATTCAGGCTGAGGCCAGTCTCTTTGTTCCTTGCTCTAGGTAAAGGGACAATTTAATAGCCAAATGGGACACAGATGGTGAGGGGACACGGTGACTCTAAATAATTCTTTTTCATATTGAGTTGAAAGTTTGTCAAGGAAAGCTGAACATTTACTTTGCACATTTATCGTATTTTTCTGTGTGTCTGTAACTGGACCAGATGACCTTGCCCAGGCTACTCAGATGTGCATACCCTTGACCCTCCACCTAAGCTTCAGTCTCCCTTCAGAACCCCAAATATGGACCCATAAGGGGATGGGGGTGGTACTGAATCTCTTTGTTTTTCCCAGGGTGACCTCTTTGGATAAATCTCCCTTTTCTGCTTTTTACCATTACTTTGTCCTTTCTTAGCTGCTGGGAATGGTAGCTGAACCTGACTTGGGTCACAGGTTATGAGCCACAAGTTCTGTGGTCAGTGGTAAACCTTGGTCACCAGGTTCCCATTAGAGATGGTGTCTGTTATGCACCTTTCAGTAGTTAAGGGAAGAGAATCCACACTTGACCAGCCCCAACCTAAATCATCCTCAACCTAAGCATCTCTCAAGCATTGGGGGCCAGGCCATTCTTTGTTCATCCATATTATGTTTTAGATGTTTATATCCAATCACAATAAGCATATTGTCTATCTTAGTCCTGGGCATGGTGATACAAAGCCAGGCTTCTCTGGGCTTATGCTTTCATAACTTCAGGACATCACAACTCCTCCAAGCTATCAGTTTTCTCCTGGGGCTGTGATAGTGTATGTGGGTGCTGAGCTCTTTTCTTGCTGGGGTAGGAACTGAAGATATCATAGTAGGTTTGCATGCTGCAATAGACCTGCCTCAACACCATTAAACATGCACATGTCCTTCTCCAGCAAGAAAGGCAATTGCAGCCCTGAGGTGGGGGTATTCTGTTTCCAGCACCTGCTCTCCCTCCATGCCTCTACTCTTTCCAATGGGACCTGCATTTAAGTCCCAAAGCTACCATATATTCTCTGTGTGGCTTTGATCTGATTGAGATGTTGTCATCTCTTCTAGAAAAATATCTACATGATGGAGTTTTCATGAAAATTT
The DNA here is from genome assembly GCF_903995425.1 of Onychomys torridus. Taxonomy (NCBI): domain Eukaryota; kingdom Metazoa; phylum Chordata; class Mammalia; order Rodentia; family Cricetidae; genus Onychomys; species Onychomys torridus. The sequence goes on along the minus strand of NC_050449.1, from coordinate 5,179,682 downwards.
GAATAAACAATGTAGGTGGAGGAAGACCTACCACAGACTCTGCCTGTTTCCTGGGTTAAATAGATGGCAACTGTTGTTATTATTTCTCAACATTATACAACTTAAAAAGAACTTTTTAATGGCAACACTTAAGTGATAAAATAAGTTAAAAACATCAAGTCTGTGGAATAAGAGTGCTGTTGTGTACGTGTGAAAACCTGAGGATGAGTCCCAGAAACTCAGCACTGTGGAGGGTAGGAGAGGATTGCGGGAGCCTGAGGACTGCCAGCCGAACCCCAGGTTCAGGGAGAGACCTCTTCTCTCTCAGCAGGACGAGGAGCGTGGCTGAACCCGACATCTGATGACTGGTGTCCTCCTCTGCTCTCTCAGTACTTGCACACTGGTGAATGCCTCTACACATCTGTGTCTGTCTCCCTCCCTCCCTCCCTCCCTCCCTCCCTCTCTCTCGCTCTCTCTCTCTCTCTCTCTCTCTCTCTCTCTCTCTCTCACACACACTCACACACACACACACACACACACACACACCTTTATTATTGTATTGTGCTTTACATTAAATCTGAGCACATAAGTCTTTCACAATCCAATTATGTTGGTAACATCCATCATTGGTGGGAAAAACAAGAAGAAGATGGAAGGAAGGGTAGCTGGCCATTGCACAAGACAGGCCTTAACTTCATTTGCTATTCAGACAGTTGTCAGGGCCTCATCTCAAATTCCAGAATTATGAGCACTGAGAACCTGAGGGTGACCTCAGACAATTATAGAGCCAGTCTGTGTCACAGTGCCCTGTACTACTTGACAGACTGTACCAGGGCACACGTGGCTGCTCAGCTGCCTACCCAGGCTCTCTTGTTACCCCTGATCCAGCCCGGCCAGCTAAATGGAAGGCTGCGCGCATCACCACATGGTGGTGCTAGAGAGTAAATTGGAATGCAGCCTACCCCTGCAGTGGGCTGGCTTCAGTTCAACCACAGTGGTATGTCCTGAAATGTGGGCTTAAGTCAATTTCTAGAACTAAACAGAAGATATTTACACATTCAGTTCATAAAAATCTGTTTCTGTGCCTGATATAATGACTCGGTGAGTAAAGGCACTTGCGGTCAAGCCCAACTGCCTGGTTTCAATACCTGGATTCCCACATATGGAAGGAGCGCACCAACTCTGTCCTTTGCTCATCCACACTCCGTGGCACATGGACACAGTGTGTGCACACATGCAATAAATAAACCAATATCATAATAATTTAATCAGTTTTCTTTTTGACAGAAGGATTCTGAGGTGAGTTCTTTGCTGGTTTTGTTCTCTGACAGAACAAGTAGGACAGTGAGGCACGGAGGTTTCTCATTCGCCACGAAGCAGTCCCCTAACTGCTCTTGTGCTGATTTCTCACAGTTCACAAGAAAAACCCCCAGCTAGGTCGAACTTCATGGCCTGCTAGCGGCCGAAGAGCCTCTGTCAAAGGAAACGGAAAGAGGGCAGCAGACGCAGCTAGCCAGGGAGATGGGGTCACAGAGTGTGACAAAGACCATGTGAAACCCAGGTGTGAGGGTCTCAAAGGACCGCACTGTGAGTGGGAAATTAGACAAGTCGGCTGCTCCCTGTATCACACCAAGATGCACTGGGGTGGTAATGTCTGTGAGATCAGGCAAGGAGAGGCTCAGCCTCCAGAAAGCAAGGTAAGAAACAGGCAGGCACCCCAGGCAGCAGAGCCACACTGCTCAGCTTTGCATCAGAGTGGAAACCACAGCTTTCCTGTGGACTTCTCCACCTCCAATGGACTGGGTCCTCCACCCCTTGGCTCTCTAGTTCCAACCCCAGCACATCCTGTGCCCCTGCCTGCAAGACTTTTTCCCAGGCCTTTTCCTCCCAGAACTTCCTCCTCTACTTCATTAATTTCTCTGCCACCTTCAGATGTTTTTCTACTTAAAATTGGAACTCACTGGCCCACCTTCATTCTTCCTTGTAGTAAACTGCACATTTTACTACGGTGGCTCTTCAGGTTCCTGGCTCCCAGGCTCCTGAGAAGGCAGAGGTTTTCCTTGTTACTGGTCTCATCCAGGGCAACATCTAATACACATAACACTCAGAGCAAACCTATGGAACCACAAATGAGTCAGGCATTGCTACTCACAGTCCACATCTCTGGTGGGACAGGAGCTCCAGGAAGCCTCAAGTCCCAAGCCTAGCAATCACACAGGTGGCCAAGGTGGCCAGCAACCCCAGCTTGGCAGCAACCACAGCCTGGCAGCAACCTTAGCCTGGCAACAATAGTGCTTGTATAAGTTCATTGTCCAGTAACCTAGCTGATGTTTACAAATAGGCATATGGCTGTAAAAGGATTGATAGCTAAGCTAACTGCCATCAAGACTCCAGAAGCATCAAACATAGAGCCCACAATAGAACTGGATCTCCACTGGAAATATCAGTTAGATGTGGAAGACAAGACTATAGGACCATAATTTGCTAATGACTACTCACAAGAATGGATGTATTGTCTTCTTGTGGCTCTGGACTCCTGCTCTGTATTTATCTCCTCACTACCTCCCAGAGAGTGATCTGTGTGAGTCTCACCCTGGCATTTAATAACCTAGATGCATACCTCAAATCTTGTCCTGGGATTGTTTAAGAAGAATATATATAGCATCTCAAAATTCAGTCGGATGTTTTGGGTAGACGACATACGGAAGCTGATAAGGCCTGTTTCCTGGCAGTGATACTTAGGCATGCAGCTCTCAGAGACAGCCCTTCATATATGCGTTATTTAATCCTCACTCCAAACTCAGAGGAGGCAGGACCTTGGGGAGAGTCAACAGTTTCCCAGACTTCCCAGCAGGAAGTTAGTGGCAGTGTGGGGGTTTTCCTTCCAGATCCTTCTCTGTCCATTTGTCTAACACAGCACAGCAGGAGCAGGCCCAACCACTTTCTGTCTATTCTTCCAAGGCCTTGTCACAAGCGTTCTTGAACTGTGTCGCTGTGACCTCCATTTATGGATAGGAAACGATGTGGTCTGCCCAGCAACTACATATAAAGGAAACAACTACATCTGGCCAGGTTTGTGCAGAAAGATGGAGGCAGCTGCCAAAGCATTGGGGGCCCACACCCTTTATGAAGTCTTGGTGCCATGGAGCCTGAGAGGGGTTACCGAGATGCCACTGCCAGAATATTTGGCCAGCAGATCTTAACTTGGTTCCCTTAGGAGTCTTTCTCTACCTGGGGCCTGGCCCTCTTTCTTCCTCCCAGGTGAAGGCTGCCAGCCCCACTGGGGTTGCAAGCTGCACCAGACCATTCACTCAATAAACACATCCATTTGTTAGACATTCTTTGAGAAACTGAAACTGCCGCCACCCCTGAAAGTGTCTGGGAAATAGTTCCATGGCTCATAGGTCTCTTTGGGTTATGCACAGTTTTTGTGATGGCCATGAGAATATGGATTCAGAACACAAGAGCCCCTAGGGTCTTCTTGCTCCACTGTAAGAAGTGCATTCTGGCTCTTGCATTCCTGCAGGTTCTCCAATACCTCCCTTCAACCTCTCGGGCCAGTGACTGCTGTGGTTTTGTTTAATCATAAAGTGGCCCAAACAAAAGGGCCCTACATTCTAGCCCTTTCCTTACACTCACCCTCAGTAGTTATTACACCTAAATCGTTTTCTTCAAAGGTCCACAGGACTCATTCCAGGCCAGGGTTAGGAAGCCATTGAGTTATAATCCCTTGGAAATGGAAAGAAAATGCAGAATACCGTGCTGACAGTAGAGCGTGTTCTGATGCTGTCAACCAAAGGAATCCAAGTAACCACGTGCATTTGGAGCAGAGTACTCTCCCAAAGCATCATAGCCCACTGGAAGCCTTTTTGACATGTAAAACCAGCTCTTCCCCTCGCCCTCAAGCACACATGTAGGGGCTTCTCCTAAGGGTTCACAGTGTTTAGCCAGCTGCACGTCTCAGAAGTCTAGTAGGATATGAACCATCTTAGTTATTGTCATAATTTTAAATGAAATGCCTGAAAAAGCCATGAATGCCTTGTGCCAGTTTAATTGGGAGTTTTGGTAAGCCTGAGATGGAAGTGAACGTCAGACACTGGCCTTGCAAAGCATGGGCCAAGACACTCAAGACAGTGCCACTGCCGTGAAGTGGACTGACCATGCTTTTCTGATGGATAGTTTGTAATCCTCTCTAAATTCTGTAAAATACTCAAAGGATGCAGTCCTGCTGCAGGACTGAGGAAGTGGGAACGCAGAATGATGTAGATTATCTTATTGGTCACAGGCTGCAACAGACAGATCAATGTTCAAGTCTAAATTCTAACTCCCAGCATAAATGAATCTCTGTAGGGAATTGTCATGACCACCTAGTACCACAACTTTGGACCAGAACACCCAAGAGTTTGGGTTTTTACACCAAGGCCAAACTATGGATCCTTTAATATATAAAACACTCTTATCTAACACCATCAGTATTGATTTGTCCTGTGAAGATTCACACACAGATTTCACTTACAGGGCTTCATTGAGCTCCTAAACCATCAAGAAGATGCCAAGGCTTTAATAGATGTAATCGTATATAAATAAATATAAATATATATTTAATAAATATAATCTTATAATCACACCTGACTTATTGGAGATGTGTAAGAAACATAATGAGGTCCATCAACAGACAGAGTCTGCTAAGACAGGCTGTGTGAACACATGACAAACCAGATGAGGAGAGCCAGGGTGTGGACCTTTCCACTGGCGATACCAGTGGAGAGCAGACTGTGCTGCTGGAGCAAGCAGGTAGGTGTCCAACAGCGAATTAACAACGAACACGTGGCATGTGTTGGTGAAGTCTTGTTCTCTTGCTGAGGGATGGCTTTCTGATTAAACAGGGGGACAAAGTAAACAAGTTAAATGATCATACTTCAAGGGGGACTTGAAACCACCCTGGAGTCAGCTCACTGGCATCTGAGCAATGTCTAGCATGTCTTCTAATAAAAAAGAAACCATAGACTGTAGCAGGAAGTCTGAACATAACAGAATCAGCCCAGATTTCCTTCTCAGCTGAGGATCTAGAAGCTCCCTCACGAGCATTTACAGTTTCTTCAGAGAAGAGGAGCCCTGCACTTCACTGGCAGCCCCTACTCTGTTACAGAGAAACTGCTTACACTTTGTCTCTGTTACTGAAAGCCGTACCCAGAACATTCCCACCAATGTCACAAGCTCCCAATAGAAGTGTTATGAACAGGAGCTAACATAGTCCTCATCCCAAACAATCTTTGAATGCCATTAGTTAAAATAATGCATTATTAGGATGCAAAATAGCAAAAGCACCATGAAATTTTCCCAAATACGGTTCAAATGTGAGCCATCTATTTTTTTTTAAGTATGACAGGCATGTGTAGGCCAGTCTTGCATTTGACAGACATAACTCCTCTGTCATGCTTCTCTACTAATTCCAGCTAGTGTCTCGGGTTCCTTCTTAACTCAATGCTCCAGGAATGATATAGGAGTTGACCAGGGAAATGCAAGTCAAAAACCTGAATGGCACTTGGTTTTATGAAGCTTAAGGTGGAATAGGCTAAGACAGAATGGAAAAGGGAGTTTGTTCATCCCATGTTCCTTTTTTGAGGCAGGGTCTCGTGTAGCTCAGGCTAATTTTGAACTTACTGTATAGCCTAGGATGACCTTCAACTTCTGACCCTCCTTCTTCTACCTCCCAATTCTGAGATTACAGCCATGCTCTATGGCACCCAGCTGTGTGATGTTGATGTTCAAACCCAGAGCCTTGTGCACATTAGGTGAGCAGTCTACCAATGCTATCCAACCTCAGCCCTAGGAAAATATTTTTTTAGCCACACCATTTTTGTAAAATTGCTAATGCTAACTGAAGACTTACTATGACCCAAGTACTACTGTCTGAATCTAAAACATCCAAACTTACCTTCATCATAACTCAGTAGAGGAGATGGCATTAGTTCTCCACCTATACAAGTGGGATGCTGTAGACCAGAAAAATAGGAAAATGGTAAAGAATGCACAGCTGGAAATTGCCAGTGCTGGGATTTGAACCCACAGATACTGGCTTTGGATCTATATTTCGAACTGTTAGGCCAAGATGATTTTACAAGAGGAGATAACAGAGACTAGAGAGGGGGTAAATTATCAAAATAATAAAAACTAAAGGAAAGGATGAGTGAGAAGAGAAAGAAAATACATATGATGTCTCAGACAGCCTTGATGCCCAAATGTCTTTGCTCACATACACGTATATGTACAGGTAGGTGGTGCTGTTATTTGTTATATATGATGGATTATATGTAGATGTATGAGTGTTCTTCCACATGTGTACTCTTCTGTATGTTAGCAAATTATAGCAATAAAGTGGACACAATCGAACCCTTTTTAAGATACAAGGAAGCACTCTAAAGTTTGACCTTTTCCAATTATTCTAGTGGAAGTCCACCTTCAAAAGAGAAGAGGAGGGTAAATGTCAGACAGCAAATCAAAGACTACTGAAAAGGTTAAGGCACAGTGAAGGATCTCCACGCTGCTTTAGACCAACACATGGTAATAAGGAACTTAATTTATTCTGATTAAAAGTTTTTTCTTACAGCAATATGAGAGTCTATTTTAATGGACAAAAATTAGAATCAAAATGCCAGCTAGTGAAGTTCAAGACTCACTTCCTGAATGTCAGCATCAAGGTTTTCTCTAGAGATTTAGAGAAAATAGCCATGATGTTCTTGTGTTTCCTAAAGGGCATGTCCATCCACCCACTTCTGTACACTCCCTACAGTTTATCCACAGGCAGGAGCATGTCCATCCACCCACTCTGTACACTCTCCCTACAGTTTATCAACAGACAAGGGCATGTCCATCCACCCACTTCTGTACACTCCCTACAGTTTTTCAACAGGCAGGAGCATGTCCATCCACCCACTTCTGTACACTCCCTACAGTTTGTCAACAGGCAGGAGCATGTCCATCCACCCAATTCTGTACACTCCCTACAGTTTTTCAACAGGCAGGAGCATGTCCATCCACCCAATTCTGTACACTCCCTACAGTTTATCAACAGGCAGGAGCATGTCCATCCACCCACTTCTGTACACTCTCCCTACAGTTTATCAACAGACAAGGGCATGTCCATCCATCTGCTTCTGTACACTCTCCCTACAGTTTATCAACAGACAAGAATAGCCCTTGCTCGCAGGTATGCATGTAAAACAGAAAGATTCTGTACATACCCATGAGTGGTCTGAATATTTGTGTCTGCTTCTTGAGTTATGTTAAAATCCAAGCCACAAGGCAAAAGAGACTGAGGAGGTGACTGTGGTGATCTACATGGATCACCAACTTGACAAAGTTGTCTGGGGAGGTAACTGTGGTAGTCTACATGGATCATCAACTTGACAAAATCTAGACTCTCCTAGGACACAGCTCTGGACACACCTATGATGGAGTATCAAGAATGGACCAACTGAGGTAAAAAGACCACATTAAGGTGGATGACATCTTTTTATATGCTGACATTGCAGACAAATATGAATCAAAGTGGGCTGAGCAGTGACATTCATCTTGCTCTGTTTCCTGACTGTGGATCGTAGTCAAGTTTGCTAAATGGTCTTATTAAATAAAAACCCAGAGCTAGATATAGGGGTTAAAACCTGAAAAATCAGAGGAATAGGAAAAGCCACAAGCTAACCTCACTTCACTGACACCTCCATCTCCAAAGAGACCTATTTTCTATATTCCCATGCCTATATACCTTTCTGTTCTGCTATCTCATTTGCTCTCTGTGTCCAGCTACATCACTTCCTCTTCCTGCCTGTCTGTACAGACCTCAAGACCTTTATGGTTATTGCTGGGAATAAAGACGTGTGTCACCACACTTGACTTTGTTCCTAGTGTGGCTTTGGACTCACAGAGATCCAGACAGATCCCTGCCTCCCAAGTGATAGGATTAAAGGTGTGCTACCACTGCCTGATTGCTATGTTTACTATAGTGGCTGCCTTTTTCCTCTGGTCCTCAGATAAACTTTGTTGGGCTGCACAAATAAAATATCACCACAGTGGATGAAAAGAGACAGAGCCTTTGGGAAGTATTAGTGCAATGGTTGGTGCCTCATGAATGGGATTAGAGATCTTGAGAAAGAGACTTCAGAGAACAACATGGCCCCATCTACCATGTGAGGACACAGTGAGCAGAGCCCATTCATGACATAGGAAGTGGACTCTCCCCAAGTCTACTTACTCCTCTCCAGAGGGTGAAAAATACATCCATTATTTATAAGCTGTTCACCTTAAGGATACTGTTTAATAGCAACCAAAAAGATGAACACACATCCCATGTAATGGTATGATTTCTTATGATGTATTATTGTTACTATAAATATTTGACCTCTTCCCTTTGCTATCAAACAAGATGGCCTCCAACATGTCACCCTCAAAAGAATTTGCAAAATAGAATTAACCATCCTGGTCATCTACTCACAATAATTATCTTTAAAATGGCATAGTATTTAAAAAGGATGATCACACTGTTGGATAGCATAAACTTAATCATACACAAATCTCCATAAAAGTTGATTACAGAATGAGAGATTATTTTATAGTTATTTTGACCAGCTTCATTCTGAGGATGTGTGGGTGGCTCTTCAAAGTTGGTTTTGCTGGGATCTGGGACTAAAAAGTTTTAAATAAAATGTATAGTTGAAGATGATGAGGTTGAAATAGCTATACTGGATGGAGAAAGCCACTGCTTTTGAGGATTATGTGCAGTCCATGGACATGACTGTTCATAACAGAATCTGAAATCTATCCAAAAATCAGTGCACTTAAAATCTTGAAAGGTTTGAAGAATGGAAAAATGATCTCTTGAAAGTTCTATAGGTACAAATACTGAATAAATGAGAAAAGTCAAGCAGTTAATGAATGATTTACACACACACACACACACACATACACATGCACCTACACATACTCACACATACTCATACACACACACTCACACATACACACATGCTACACACACATGCACATACATACTCACACACATACACACACTCACTCACACACACACATACACACACTATGCATTTGCTTTTACAATCCCAGTTTTTCAAAGTTCCTGGTGTGTCAGCTGAGCATACCACAGCTGAAAGTAAGGACTCAGGCTATATAGTTTTTGTAAGGATGAAGTTTGAGCAAATTAGATAATTATGTGATGATATTAGTTGTCAAATTCACAATATTGGGTTAAAAGAGAGTCTCAATGAGGGATTGCCTAGATCAGACATGGGCATGTCTAGGAGAGATTATCTCAATCATGCTTATCAATGTGTGAAGACAAAGACTACTGCAGGTGGCACCACTCCCTAGGTTTGGGTCCTAGACTGTAGATTAGACAGAGAAGCAGAAAAAAGAAGGACATGTGCATTCTCTTCTTTCTGCTCCTGACTATAGATGTGATATGACTAAGTCCCTGAGCATTGACTTTCTGCCTTGATGGACTGTAACTTGGCATTGTGAGCTAAGATCAACCCTGTTTCCCCACAAGTTGCTTTCTGTTGGGATGTTTTTGTCACAGCAACAGAAATAAAACTAAGGTAGAAAACATGTGTTAGAGCCTGGCATAAGGATTGTGCTCAGTGGATGTTTCTCCTAGTTGTGTGACATCTCAGCTCTCCATTTAGTGTCAGACACTGAGTGGTGGATTCTGATGATTTGTTCTCTCTGCCTAGTGCAGGGATTGTTTCTTGTTGCTGTGACTAAACCCCTTACAAGAATCAATGCCATGGATGAAGGATTCATTTCAGCTCATGGTTTGAGGGAGTGTAATTCCATCATGGCAGGAATCTCATGCTGGCAGGTGGATCATTGCCAGCTGCAGTGTGTGGCTGGACCCTTCATGTCACAACTTAGGGGAACAAGAAACAGAGAACACTAATAAGGTCAGACCTACAAACTTTATGCCTTGCCTTCCAATGACTCGCTTTCTCCAGCAAGATCTTTCCTACAAAGGTTCTACAACACCCAAAAATAACATAGTGACCAAGTGTTTAAATAAACAAGGTTGTGGGAGATATTCCACATTCAAAACACAACATCTAGTAAAATCATACTGAATATGTGCCATTTCTCAGATTCAGCCGTGAAATAAGGAGGCAAAACCATGCATGCACATGCAACAGCTTTTGATCTGCTTACTGGCAATAAAGCCGCTAGTACTCGGTAAGGAGAGGGCAGGGCTAGGCAGAGGGAACAACTGTTGGCTATGTCAAACTTCATAATCACTCCTCCGGGTGGTACACAGGTTTCCAAGAGGAAAGAGCAACTGGGATAGGTACATTCCAACCTTATTTTAGCAGGTGAGGTGTATGTGATGTGAATTATGGTCTTCGATGATTTGTATTCATAAAAAGCAGTGACCCTGAGATCTTTGTCATGTTAGGGTCAATCTTTAGCAATATGCCCTAAAAGAAGTTTTTGATGGAATTTTTAAACTTTTAAATACATTTTGGTGTCTTTTTGTAATGTTCCAACTGAAAAGAAACCAGAACAGGTTCTTATCCAGTTGCCCTCTGCAGAAGCCACTGAATCATGTAACAGGAGGTGCTTCCTGGGAACCCACAGCCATGACACCCTTCTCCTGGGAACCCACAGCCATGACACCCTTCTCCTGGGACCCACAGCCATGACACCCTTCTCCTGGGAACCATAGCCATGACACCTTCTCTTCGGAACCCACAGCCATGACACCCTTCTCCTGGTACCCACAGCCATGACACCTTTTCCCGGGACCCACAGCCATGCCACCTTCTCCTGGGACCCACAGCCATGCCACCCTCTCCTGGGACCCACAGCCATGACACCCTTCTCCTGGGAACCATAGCCATGACACCTTCTCTTCGGAACCCACAGCCATGACACCCTTCTCCTGGTACCCACAGCCATGACACCTTTTCCCGGGACCCACAGCCATGCCACCTTCTCCTGGGACCCACAGCCATGCCACCCTCTCCTGGGACCCACAGCCATGACACCCTTCTCCTGGGAACCATAGCCATGACACCTTCTCTTCGGAACCCACAGCCATGACACCCTTCTCCTGGTACCCACAGCCATGACACCTTTTCCTGGGACCCACAGCCATGCCACCTTCTCCTGGGACCCACAGCCATGACACCCTTCTCCTGGGACCCACAGCCATGACACCTTCTCTTCGGAACCCACAGCTATGACACCTTCTCCAAAGTGCCTTCTCAAGGTAATCTCCTTGGAGACACAGGAGTCTGAACATCTCTTCTGGAACCCTCTGCAGTTCAGCCTAGTCATTGTTCCACAGTCCTTGGCACAGAAGCCAACCTCTTGAACAGCACAGCACACAAAGTCTATGGATGTTGCATTATTTTAACTTGCAGATACAGCACTTGGTATGAGGTTTGTCTTTTGGTTCTTGTTTTTCACAATTACTAATTAAATATTGCCATACATGATTTGAAGATGGACCTCTGCTTTATCGGTATAATTTTATCAATAAGAAACAACTACAAATATCAAAAGCACTGAATATTAATTTTCAACTGTGTGCTCTAAGCTGGTTCTACAGATGTCCTTTGATTCAGCCACACTTGGTGCAGAACAGATTTTCTGTTTTTGCCGCCTGTAAGGGAAGACATACTTCTGCTGAACTCAAAGCAGCATTTCAGTTAAAGCAGGCAGCATCTGAAGATTGAGTCTTTGGGTAAAATGATGATCCTTAATTGCTGGTTTCTAGTTATTTAAGATACTGGATCACAGTGTCAATAGTTATAACAACAACCACTTAGTGAGTGGAAATGAATACAAGACTTGGTTTACATGTTTGGGGAACAGAGTAGACCACAGTGAATGTTTGCAAATTCCCACATGGCTGCTTAAAGTCAAAGGCTGAATATGGGGTTTGTCTGTAAATGCCCTTAGAAATGGCGTAGAATTGTGGTGTCATTGAACCTAAGAAATACAGTGTTTGGAACTTCGATACTATTGTAACAGAAAAAAGTTCTTATTGAATAGTAACTTTTGGTTACAATTTAAAAAGTCATAATAAAGGGCTTTTGAGTGTTCGCATTAGTTACAAAAGAGGGCAAGCATGTTGTATATGTACAAACACACAAATGCACACACAAGTTCACCAGTGTATGCACACGCACACACACACACACACACACACACACACACATCAGAGAGAGTGGGGGGACAGAGACAGAGACAGAGAGAGAACTGGGCCATGTTTCTGGCATTAGCTGAGAAAACACTTTTTCATTGTTAAATATAATGTTTTGAACAGATGAAGCAGAAAATTTAACACAGGTATAAGATCATTTTGTTTTGATTTTTAAACATGGTCTCATGTAGGCCATGGAATCTCACTGTGTAGCCAAGGCTGACCTTGAATTCTAAACCTCACTCTATCTGCCAAGTGCTGGTGTGACAGGTGTTTGCCATGACACAGAGCTCTAAACCTCACTTGGAACAGGTAGTATCAAGTATATTAAGTAGCTAAGTGGTGGTTACAATGCTCTTTAAATAGATTATTTTCCCCTGTATTCTAGGATTGGAAGTCCCCAACAGGGAAAGAAGATGCCTGAACTCACTTTGAGGAGCCACATAGGGAGCAACCTAAAACTGTCCCCTGACATCTGAGACCCATTCCCAAGACATTCACAGGAGCACAAGTTACTCTTCCACCCCATCCCACTCACCCCCACCCCACAAGAAAGCTATCCAGAAAACAAGCTCCAAGGAACCAAGCAGACTTCTCAACACAGTCTGTAATCTTTAGCCTCAACAGTGCAATTTAATCACCAAAAAATGTTGACATTAGGACTCTAGATGATCCAAGTTATCATTCAACATACTGTTTATCATTGGCACTTAAAAAAATAAATCAGAAAATAATATGGCTTCAAGTGGAGAAATAAATATGCATTTCTGAGGGGGCTTCACATTATCTGTGACTTCCCTCCTGTTTGGCCTCTAAGGACAATCTCTCCCCCAGTTTTCGAATAAGTTCTGCAAGGTCTTCTGTGTTCTGAGATTTTTCTTCAAGGAGTTCATAACGGAGACTTGAGATGTCCTGCTTGATCTCCTTCAGTTCTCCTGGGAAGAGGGAAAGAGAAAAGATGTCAACCATGACTGTGAAAGCAAACCAATGATTCCAGGGTAGGATAAAGACAGCCCTAATTGTATTCGGAATCTATTCAATGGAAATAACTTCCCAATCAGAGTAGGCTTCTCTTTCCTCGGGTAGGAAAAGTAATTACAGCAGAATTTTAGTGATTTGGAGAACATTGCAGTTGGGGTAGCAGCCTCTCACCTTCCCCAGACACCATCACCAAGGACCCCATAAAATAAGGAGGTTTTATCTAAGTCTGTACCATCTGCAGACAAAGGACTTGTTAGCTGGTATTTTGTGGCCTTGATGGCTGTGGAGAGGACTAATACCGCCTGTCAACTTGACAAGCTCTAGAATCACCTTGGAGACTGACTGGCATCTGGACTAGTATGGGAGTAACCTGAGGGTTGGGGTAACTGTCGTGGGAAGATGCATCAAAACTGTGGGCAGCACCATTCCCTGGGCAAGAGTGCCAGTGGAATCAAAGGGAGAACGTAAGCTGAGTGTGGAAGTCACCCCTTTCTGCTTCCTGACAGCAGACACACGGGAAAATGGCACTCTATCTTTCCTGCCACAACACTCCTTCACCGGCATGATCTACCGACCCCTCAAAATGCCCCCCACAAGGTGGATGACCCCCAAACAGTGACCAGAATAAAGTTCCTAAAGCGTTCTGTCACAGTGATGGGAAAAGCAAGCCCAGGTGGAGAGAGTCTATTCTATATGGCTGCCCAGGGCCCTCTCATCTCCACATCAGGACACAGTCCCAGCTCACACAGGAAAGCTTTGTCCTTATGTTCAACTCACCTTCATTCACTTCATCACTCTCCTTATCAATTTGAGCCTGCAATACATATCTTTTAATGAGTCTTTTCATTATTTTCTAGACAGGAAAAAGAGAAATCCATTTCAGCAGTATGTTCATGCAAACATCTCATTTGGAATAGGCTTCTGGTCTAACTATCTTTAGAAGTGATGGCCCATGAGGAGTATGTTTATCTATATTTCATGCTTCTTATGAAAGCAACTGTCATGTTACTTGGGCTAATGACTCAAAAGTTAATTCTCAAAAAGAGGAATACCAGAGAGCAAACACCAAATACTTTGTGCCTCTCATGTATTGTTTGAAGGCAGAGCACAGACTTCCTGTCAAACAGGTCCAAGATTTGTGCAGAGCTCTTTGAGGAAGTAAGGAATTAAACAGGGTCCAGTTGTCTATGTCCCCTACCCTACCAAGAATTGTAGCCACTGTTAATTGTATGGTTGCTTTAAGAACCATAGTTTCAACAAAACAAGGTTTCCCTAGTTCTTTGGTTTATGTGTAACAATTTAAGAAACACAACAATAGTGCAGGAAGTTCTTACATTATGAAACCAAATCTCACCACAAATTAAAAGGTGACTAATACAGTTCTGCTGGAGAAATTCACATAAGGACATAGTTTAGTGTGTAAAAGGTGATGAATACAATTCTGTTAAAGAAATTCTTATAAGGATACAGTTTGTTGTGGAGATGTGTGTGTTTTCAGTAGTGTTACTTACAAAAACAGTAAAGGAAAACTTAAATGTCCATCAATGGTGAATTATTTCAGTAAATTGTCATTTATTTCTATAAAAGAATACATTGTAGGTATATATGTTGTAGAGTGAAAACACACACTAAAGAACTATATATAGAACACCTTACTATTCATTCATTTGATATGCCACAAATATTACAGAATATTAGCATATATAAAACTGTACAATGCATACACATATACAATCAGCAGATAGAACATTCCCAAGTAAGCAATCTTTATTTTACAGTAGGAGACTGTGAGGTAAATTGTGCTCTTTAGTTTTATTTTTAAAGATTTAGTTTTACTTTTAATCATGTATATGTATGTATAAATGTGTGCAGGTATACACACAAGACTGTAGGTATCCTTGGAGGTCAAGAGAGGGGTCAGATGCCATGGAGCTGGAGTTTGAGGCAGTTGTGAGCTTCTGTGGGGGTGCTGGGAACCAAACTTGGGTCCTCTGTAAGAGCAGTGTATACTCCAAAGTTGAGATATTTCTGTAGCCCCTCATTATTGTTTTGAAAGGTTAGCCTTTTAAGAAGACCCTGGTCTCTAAACTGTATGATTATTTACTTACATATTCCTCACTTAGAAAGTACCAGGCACATGATAGTTACACCACAAGCCGTGTTAAGTGGATGCATCCTTCTGATGTTTAGAACATGTCCTAACATTTTCTTTAATTTAACAAAATGCAGAGCTTTAGAACCTAAGCAGAGCAAAGAGCTAGCCTTATGTCTTGAAGTTTGTGCTTACCTGGTATTGCCTTGGAGGACTACTGAAACTATTTAAACAGAAGTCTTCTGAGCTCCTTATGCTTGACTGTTTGTGTGCCAGCTACAAAAGGAATTAGAAATTCTCATTTAATTCTCATTGTAAGCAATGTGTAATAGATTATTAGTCATATGGGTGTGCTAATAGTCTGGTGTATTCAAAGGAGCACATCTGTATGGATAGGGCCATTTGTCTTAATTGCTATGTTCTGCTTATAAGATATAAGAAATGGTTCTGCAAGGGTTTTGAATCACTCTGTTGCTGCTGGAGATTGTGTGTGCAGGCTCTCAGACTTGGTGTCTCTCATCACATTGTTCTATGAGTCTTGTTGCAGCACACTTAGCTTTGCTAGCATCCCTTGATAATGAAGGGTATGGTCTCCTTGATGCCTGTCTACTGCCCCTCCCTAACTTAGGAAGTCATGAAATGACAGGAAGCATCAACACAGCATCTTTGGCATTTTAGGACACAATGGCTTTTTAAAGTACAGTTTGTTTCTGAAAGCAGCATTACATTGGGAGCTTGGGTTCAAGCTAGCATCCATCTCTCTACCACCCAAGTACTTGACAGCATGGAGGGTGAGGGCAGGCTCATAATCCAAGGGAAGAACCTAGATAAAAGGAATTGTTATGGTTCATACTTTTGGTTTATTAACTGTGTAGCGAACTTAGGGTCATGATCTTTCTTATCTTACATCCCAGTACAGCAAGCAGTAGGTGGAAATGAGACAGCATATTGGAACCTCTGAGAATGAGGATCTCTGGTCATGCATACCCTGGCATGTCAATCCTCTGTGAAGGAGGACCTGAAAAGATAATCTTTTCTTTTAACCTAATAGTTTGTGAGTGTCACAAGGGTCTTCTTTCACTTGCTCTCCAAATTAAAGGCCATTGTGTTTGACATCCCTAAAACCTTTCCTTCCTTGTGCTCGCAGAGTTGCTCAGTCAGATCATTGAGATTTTAGATTAAAGCATAAGTTCTTTAGAAAAGCTTCCTTGCCCTCCTCATGATAACAAAGTTCCTGAACTTGTCAGGCCTTTTGTTTTCTTCATAGCACCTGTCAGAACTGCTCATGATTCTTACACTAGCTTGGTTGCATAGTTATCTTCTTATGTTTTTGGTCTTGGCAGTTTATTTCAGGGTCCCCTGTGGCAGTACTGATATATAGCAGGTGCTCAAACACTGCTGTCCTGTGTAAAGAATGAAATGATGGGTGTTTTTCATCATCAGTGGGATGTACTGGGGTTGTGAAGTTTTTGTTAAGTTGGGCATGTTCAATATGAGATCTTAGCCAGGTAGTGGTAGCTTAGCTTCATGGTAAACATGTATTAGAAACACAAGGAATAACTTTAGGACATAAGCAGATGCCTTACAGGCTGTCATAGATAGATTACACAGAGATGATAATGATACAAGGAAGGTTTGTGTGTGGAAGAGCACAGATGTGGCTTTCCAGGGTTCCGATCTTAAGGCCTTGGGGACCAAAACTATGGTATATTCCCACATTTCCTCTCAAATGCATGCCAGGCAGACAAACCCTTGCTTTTTCTGTCACAGCAGTATCAAGTTCAATATCATGGTCTGGAAAAGTCTTCAGTGTGAGCAGTGTCCTATGTATTATATAGTGTTTAGCAGCATGCCTAGTTTCTAAGCCATAGATGCAGATAGCAGTCCTTACCCCTGTGTAACAAGCCCAAATATGTCCAAATCAAATGCATCCTTGTGGGGGGTCAATGACAAAATTGTTACTGACTAGGAACCAGCTAGCAGATTGAAGGTTCATGAGCAGGCAGATATTAATTCATGCCAATTATTTTGTGGCTAGTTCTGTTTTGAAATATCAGGTTTCGGATGTAAATATTATTTCAGAAAAATGATACTGTAATTTTTCCAATATAGGAACTCAACAAATCAGTTTTTAATTGAATAAGGCAATGAAATAATGTGGGAGAGGAAATGTACCCAATGTGCAAAGAAGCATTGTTACCACTTGGTGGCACAAAGTCCTCATGTACCATCTGGCTCCATGGCCAGATACCCAGCCAGCTTAGAGTCTAGAGAGAGGGCACAGCAGCTTGTTTGCCCTTCAGCTCTTATCAGGGAATTCAATAGGCAATTTGAAGAATGTTTAACATTTAGAGATGCAGCCACAATAAGGTGCAAAGGACTGAGCACACGCTTTGTTCTTACTATCTGTAAATATTCGCTCTCTCAAGTTCAGAATGAAACATGGACTGCTCTTTTTGAAAAAAAAAAACCAACCTATTATTATATTTTATGCATTTTTGGAAGAAATGGAGCTCAAATTCATGGAGCTGTGAATGCTAGGTAGGTGCTGTGTCATGAGCTACACCTGCATCAAGTCTGTTTCTGCATTCTTTATGCCTTTCCTTTCTCATTTCCTGTTTTATATTAGCATTTTTATCCTACAGACCACAGAATATGCATGATGAACATTAAATAAAATATTTATTATTAATGTGGAGAAGAAAGTAAGTTCCTGCCTTTCTGAAAATACAGACAATCTGGAAGTCTGTCTTATTTTTATAAGGACTAAATTGCAGGACCCCAGAAAAACACAAAGAAAAAAGACAGTGGAGGTGATGTACTCGGGCCTCACAAAATGCAGATGTGAGGTGGACCATAGTATGTACTGTAGGGAAGCCTCCTGCTTTAGAACTAAGTGGCTATGGACTTGAATTTCAACTGTAACTTGTCTAAGGCTGAAATTTAGGCAAAGCACTTCACCTCTCAGAGCTCAGCCACCTCAGGTGCAGAATCGAGAAAATAATATGCAAAAGAAAAGCTGTATGGATTTTCCAGCTTGGAATGATAGGTATTGCCAATATCTGTTATTATTGTAGAGAGACATGCATATCTACTATATGGTTTGAAGTCTGTTCATAGATGGTCATGATCTAGTTGATATACACTGGGGATACTCTGCAAACACTGCTTTTGATTGATGCACCCAAGTCTATGACTAAGTCATTTAGAAAATTATACAATGTGGCTCCCCCATAATGTATTAAAGTTTTTTTCTTTTAGACATATTCTTACCATATAGCCCTGGGTGGTAGCCTAGGACTCACTATGTAGACCAAGTGGGCCTTGAGCAGCAATCCTCCTGTCTCTGCTACCTGAGCACTGGGATTAGAGATATGAGCTACCACACTCAGCTTCCCCAGAGCTTAGTGAGTACACACATTTCCAGGACCCTCTGTCATATTTTAGTATATAAAGGAAATCACGTGAGAATTCTCACAAGATCATGTAGAAAGATGAGCCAGCATTTTACCTGCTTGCTACTTTGGATGACTTATTTTTAAGTAGCTCCTGCCCTAAGTAGTGTCTAAAACCATAATTCCTGGATGTATAGCCTATGTATATATACTGAACCCAGGGCAGAGCAAACTACCCAAAAGGCATAAAGCCCACTGTGATATAAACAACCTGATAGTGACCTGTGCTGGAACAGGAGCAGAGCAGGAACTCAAGGCATCACTCTGCATTAGCAGGTTTACGTGTGTAGTGGTGAATGGCAGAGACTGGTCTTCAATTACATTCTTCTTTTGCACTGTGTGTCTGAAAAGCTAACACTAGCCTCCATCGAAGTCAGGAAACATTTGAAATAAAGAATGTGACAGAAGATGAGAAGGCTTGCTCAGTGAGTACTGAGAAGAACTTTTACTCAGCTCACCCTGGGGATTGTATGGTATGCCTGCAACAAATAAGAAGACAGCATTTCCATAGCTAATTAAATACTGCCGTCTTCAAGCAGTCAGAAGAGGCCTTGGATAAAACACAAACTGCCATCCTAGAGGCCAACTTTATGAAAACATCCAAGCCAAGCTATGGGGTAATGAAGCCTGAACCATGGGAGTTTGAATCTGTACTTACAGAACAGCATGTTCCCAGAGGAACCTCCTTCAGCAACACTGGGGAAAAGTTATTTTCAGTAAAAATGGGCTAATTTAAAACTAGCTTTCTCAAATAAAATCATTTGAAACCAGAAGCTCACATGGTAGGAAAATGGACATTTGTGTTGATTTGAGCATCCAGGATGCAAATGTCAAAGCCAGCACTGGAAGTCTGAGATATATCCGGAATTGCATGTATGAACCTGTCACATACAAATAATGGGTTTTATTTATGACACTTACATGTGTGTATCATGTGCTCTGCTCATTCTATCCCTCATTACCCTCTCTCACTTTCCCTCCATACACTGGTACCCTCGACCCTGAGGGTTAGCTGACCTGTGAAAGCAGGAAAGGCACAAATTTTGTCTGGAAGAGACAGCCAGCCCCATGGAGTCCAGCCCAATTCCAGTGTCTAGACTTCATGGGGTGGGGGTCACTGTGGAACACAAGCACCTAGAACCTAAAGGGCACAGTCACAGCAAGGGAGTGACAAGATCTCAAAGGCTCTACAGCTAGAAGCTGCCAGGTGACCCCAAGATGACCAGACTGTCTTGAAGAAAGATATGAACACCACATCTCTGTGGTTGCCATAGTATACGACCTCATGAAAAGGTTTTCCAGCTGTTAAAGTGACATCAGAATCAACATCTCATCCCAAACTCCACAACTGGATCAACTAAGACACGACCCCTGTGCTGCCTAGACATTCACGCCCTCTTCTTGACCAGGGGATTGGTTATGATGCCATGACTAGTATGATTTCACCAAGGAAAATGAGAGGCAGGTACTAACACAGAAGTAACAAAACAACTTCCCACAAAATGCCTTACTATATATTTTATTCCTTTAGTCATCCTTTGACACTGTAGTAGCTTATGCAATTTGTGCAAATTCTTAGCTGGAATGTAATGGGAAAACCAATATAATGGTGATGAATGTGTGTGTGTGTGTGTGTGTGTGTGTGTGTGTGTGTGTGTGCGCGCGCGCGTGCACATGTGTATACTGTCAAACATACCCGACATATGCTAATGCTGGTGTCATTTCTCAATTAATGTATGCTGTCTTTCCAATGGCATGATGATTTTCCATTATCATTACTGTTTTTCCACTTGCTAATTCACTTATTTCCAATTATTTTTTCCAGATACACTCATTTACATTACTCAGCTGGACTCCCTTTATTTCCTGTTTGTACCCTTTCTCTAGGACTTTTAGGCCGAGTCCCATTTTCGTTTTCCTGTGTGACTGTAACTGTGTGCCTGTTTGTTCTTCCCACTCTTGCGATGATAATTAAGTAGCTCTGTATTCTACTCTGCCTCAGATATTGTCATAAGCACTTTATCCAAACACTCTGGGATGGCAGTGTGTTTGGTGTCTACATTCTAAAAACAAGGGAGGCACTGTCAAGGTAGTGTTTCTAAGCATCCCTCCTACAGCCATTCATTATCATAAGGAATACCTTACAAAGTATTCAATATGCTCTGTGTCTTCAAAGTGTTCTTGTCATAATGTCCCCACAAGCTGAGGAGCAGGGAGCTTCTGTGTGAACAGATACTACTTTGGAGTTGTGAGCCACATATGTCTGTGCCACTTTCTTCCCTCGTTTTTTCTGCAATTCCTTAAAATATAAACCACACACACACACACACACACACACACACACACACACACACACACACACTGAACTATATCAGTCTAAACAAAAACAAGCTGGAGAGCAAACATAGCTGAAGGAAAGGATAGAGTTTCTCCACTTCCCCCCAACCAACACACCATCTTCTCCACAGAGAAAATGGACCTTGTAGATCTCTTATTAATTACTTCACTCCATGACTCCCCTGCCTGTACCATTTTAAAATGCCTGGTGTCTCCGTGGCAACAGAAACAACAACTTGAATAGCAAGACCGCCAATTCCCCACAATCCTTAAGGGTGACTGCCTTGGGGACTATAGGTTATTTCACTGCACCTGCTACTATTTCCCTCCTAGCCCCCATTGCTGCAACTAAAGGCCCAAGTTGCTGCAGGCCTTATGGGTTCCTGGGTGTGTCACACATTCACACCTCCTTCCACTACCACCCTTCCTGCTTGGGATCCTGCTCCATGAAAATTCTTCCCAATGAAATTATTAACGGGAGTAGGGCTTCTGGCCCACATCCTCTTGTTGTAGACGTGTCTTTCAGGTTCTGGTGAAAGTGGGAAATGGTTGACAGACTTGCGACTGAGATGGTGAGAAAGAAAGCTGGGCAGCTGGGAATCATCATCACACAGACCTTAAGTATATGTGTGTTCTGCTGTGAGACATAAAATATTCAGTTAAAAACAGAACGCAGTGGCCTCCTCTGGGTCTTTTCTTTCCTTGGGTTAGCAGCACAACGCATTTCTTGTTGATCAGAATAACGAAGTTATGAGGTACTTCTGGAATTCAGCTAGCCAGCCATTCTTTGTACATATTCCTCTTTCTTACCTCAACAGGGAGTGTCATGACAGGAGGTGAAGCTATCATCTTGTGTCCACGAAAAGAAAACTCCAAGAGGGTCCCAGCCGCTCACCCTTAACAAGCACTGCATACTCTCACAGGGCAGGTGAGAGCAGAAGCAGGAAGACAGCCACCTTGCTTTGCCCGCCATGATTTGGGCTTTTTATTATGTGCAACCGAACTCGGTTCCTTCCTGACAAACTGCTCTTCTCATTTCTTTTGTTGAATTTCTTGAATTTCTCTTTGATGTCTTTCAAAACCCTGTGACTTATAACTGACAGGGAAGGGAGTAAATATCTTATCACTGAGGATTTGCTGACTCCAACTTAGGAAGCTGGAGTATCTCGAAATACATCATCTCATTATGAACTGTACTGGCCACATCTGTTGAATCCTCACAGTACCTCTGCAAACAGCTTCTTGACGCCTGACAGACATCGCTGGCTGTGTGCTCTGCACAGTTAACAAACCCTCTGGCCTGGTGCCTTCTTCCTTTCAATAGCCTTGTATCTCACTACCTGTCAGGACCCACAAATTCGTGGTTAACACATTGCTTACATTACACCAATTTCCTTTTGCAAACAGACATAGGTACATTCTCAATTACAATCTTTGATATAATAGTTGCTAATAGCATAACTGTATCTGCTACCTATTTCTTTTTTACTTTTTAAAATGTCCATTGGTGTTTTGCCTGCATCCATGTCTATGCATACCTAGTGTCTGTCGAGGCCAGAAGAGGGCATCAAATTCCCTGGGAGTTACAGAAGGTGGTGAGCCATCATATGGGTGCTAGGAATTGAACTCAGGTCCTCTGCAAGAGCAGCCTGTGCTCTTAACCATTGAGCCATCTCTCCAGTGCCTGCTACCTGTCCCTTAACATTGCTTTAAACACTGGTCTTTTTCTGTGACAAGACAACTGTGAGGACAGGCAGCCTAAGTGTGGCTTTCTGTTCTCAAGTGTTATCTTACCTGATTTTTGTCAAGTGAAAATCTTGAAAGGTCTTCATGACTTCCCAAAATTCCAAATTTCTTTTCTTCATTTCTCTTTTAAAGATAGATATTAAAATGAGTCTAGTTGCATGGCTTTTTTTACTCTTCATTTCATATTCCAAAAGCTACCTGCTCTAATTCCTCAGCAAGTTTTAATGAGAGAAACATATTCTTTTTGAGTCTTCCTTTTGGCAAGTTCTTGGACATTTATTCAAACACTAAGTTTTCTCAGGTAAGTTTTCTCAGGTTACAATTCTAATCAAAGCTGACAACTGTCCATTTGATTACATTGAGTAAAATAAAATGTCCTCCACTTAACCCACTGACTACTGTAAATCAGCCATCCAAGGAAGGCCATTACTGCTGCCTCCTCTAAGTTTCTATGCACAAGCATTTAGAAGTTTCAAAGCACTTTTAATATTTATTTTACTTAATCTCTGCAACACAGACAGAATTTTTACTCCTATTGCTGGAGAGGAAACTAGAACCCATGAAGCTTGTGGTGCAAAGGGAACAGTAATTGAAACACATTTTCCTTCCGTCCAATGACAGAATCTTAACATTTCAAGAAACCTCAAACCATTCGGTCCAATGGCCCACTTACTCTAGGGAGAAACAGCTTTGGGTTTCTAATGTCAAACATTCGTAGTTTACTGGATAACTACAATTCCAGGGGCACCCTGCTTACTAAGATTATCTACTGCTCTGCTGGGTAGATCTTATCATTATGAATTTGTTCTTTCATAAAATTAAAATTGAAACATTTATAACTTTTGCTCATTGCCTTTCTAATTTTTGAAGAGACAAAAAAAGCTTGTAATCTCTAACCAAAAAATGAATGCTCTAAAAAGATTCTTGTTCCTTTCAAATTCCCTTTTCAGAAGAAACTGACAGCTCTGTTAATTATTTGAATACACTCTATCATACGTGTCCCCATCCTGATCCACCTCCACTGGAAGTAGCCAGCCCATGTCTCCAATCCTATGTATACACAGCATTGTATATGTCTTTGAAATATATCTGAACATACTGGAAGCCTCCTACCCCCACCATCTGAGCACTACTCATCTGTGCTTTCTTGAGATCACCTTGCCTACTGAGATTATTATTTCCAATCAGTAATCTTAGACCTTCTTTCTTCAAGCACCTTGCTGCAGACACTGGCCTCTCACATTGTGTGTGAGCAGTCATTCCTGAATTGTGCAATGCAGATGTTATGTTAGATGGCCAAATTCCTACCAGCTACTGATAACTGCTGGCACTTCACTAACAGTGAAGGGAGAAACTTGGGGCGCCAGCAGCACAATAAAATCCCAAATACTCTCGATTTCAGTGTCTACACCAGACAATTCATTAATTTAGTTACACTTCATTTCTCTTGCATGTTTTTACATAGGAAATGTCCAGTGTGCCCTTTATAAATAGTCACCAGACCAAGGAGCACCATATATGTAGTTGCTGGGGATGAGAATGCAGGGACATGGTTTATCCATGGAAGGCTTCAGTGGTTACCATGTGGTAACAATTATGACTGTAGTGATAAGTGATCAAGCTAATCACCTTGTTCATCTCTGCATCTTCTTCGAAGCCTTTCTTATGGCCCTGGACCAGGTCAGACATCCATTTCTTAAATTTCAATAGGAGATAGAGCAGGGACTTTGGACTTGGCACAAGATTGAAGGGGACTGGAAGTGTTCTTCCCTCCTCAAAGTAGGAAAACCATAATTTGGCCCTTGCAAACTTCCACTCCACGTCAGCATCATCCTGTAGACATAGACATGACTGTTCAGCACAGAAACATGGAATTATCAGGCTCTTCGAACGCTGTGTGGCTGCATAGAAGAGGCAATGGCTAAAGGTAGATAGCCTGATTCCCAAGACTGAAGGCTCCGCACCCTCATTCTGAAGTCTGCTTCAGATTTTACTAGGCTTCCTAGACTACTGACCTCAAAATTCACATGAGTTTATAAATAATATGCAAGGTATAAAGTGTGCTTTCTAAAATACCATGAAAATGTATCCTTCATTCAAGCACTCATTCATTCAGGATATTTCTGGAATCAATATTTCTAGAATACAAACTTACACAGTCATCACCAATTTGAGAAATAATCAATTCTGAATGTAACTCAAAAAAGATGTGGACAGTATATTATTTGTAAATAATATTTTTTTCCTTTGTTGCTGCTATTTTGAAATAGAGTCTTATTGTATAGTCCAAGCAGGTCTGAAATTCATGTTGCTCTGTCTGCCTCAGTCTCACAAACATTGGGATTGCAGGGTTAGGCTACCACACCTGGCTGATAGCAATATTTGTTGACTAAAAAATTAATTCATCACTAGGTACAGTAGAATATATTCTTGGAAGGTAGAAGCTAGAGGATCAGGAGCACAAGGCCATCCTCTGCTCCAGGCTAACCTGAACTACATGAGATGGTATATAAAAAAATAACAAAACACCACAAAAATAAAATTTCATCTTGACGCAGTGTTTCAGGTTTTAAGAAACAGTAATAAATTAGACAGTGCTATCCCTTATCCTCTGCTGACTCAGCATACTCCATCTATACTGTGTTTAGTGAAGCTTGTCTGCATTCCTAGACCAACACTGATCAAGCGAGCATGGACAGTGAAGAAATAACAAATCATGGAGAGTAAATTTCATTCCACTGATTAGTTTATCCTTACAATACTTGAAACATGAACATGGACTATAAAAACATATGGATTTCATACCTCAATTTCCTGGAATGAACTGTTGATCATTGCAATTAACATATTTAGCAAAACAATAACCATAGTGACATTATAGACACCATACAGAACATAGCCAATGTTTTCAATGAACTTGTGATTGTAGTTGATGACCACTGACTTCACTTCTGAAAGCCCAAAGATAGCCCAGAACAGTGTCTTGAAACTTTCCTCAACTCTGGGAGAAAAAATAACAGAAAAAGAAATATAAGAAAAGATGTTAATACATAATAATAACATCATCATAAATCCGAGTGGTTTCAATATTCTTATAAACTATTAGCTATTCATGAGAAAATTATCTTCTTGTCTGAATTTTCAATTCCCTTTCTGTAAAATAGTCAAAATAGCAGTTTTAGGTTCATTGCGAAGATGTGATATTGTGCATATGAAGTGCATAGCTTAAGATTTAGCATTGAATAGACACTACATGCTGACATTAAAGGCTACGGGATAAACTCATGACTACAGATGTTGGTATTTAAATGATTGATGGAGTTGGCAAAGGAAAATTTAAATGAATTACTTAATAAAAATACAACTTGTTAGAGTCATTTTAGTTTCTTGTTTGTCTGTACTTCCATTCACACAAAATAAATAGAAAATAATGATATATATATGGAAATATGATATATATAATGGTATATATATATATATATATATATATATATATAAGAAAATATGACAATATAAATATAGACAATGGCACCAAATTTCTTGGCATGTCCTAGGAAGAATTGTGATGCTTCAGGCATAATCATTTGTCCAGAGTTAAGCTCATAGGTTTAACCCAGTTGGTTTAATTTTCTATTGAAAAAATGTACTTTAGAAGAATATGAAAAACAGTAGGTTCTTCTTCAGAAGCCACTTGTCCTGTGACATAGACATGACATTTAAGACATCTATTCCAGCACAGTTTATTCAAACTGTATGTGTGTGTGGTGAATGCAAGTCATAATCTTGTCACTGTTGCTACTAATAATCTGTCCAGTGATAAGTTCTGGTTAACTCAACTAGGAGAAGAGCTGTCCTCACACCAGTGCCCCAGCAGTCCCCATGAAAGAGGAATGGGACAGTGGATGCTACTTAGTAAATAATGTCAGCACATATGCAACATCTAGAATATTGTTTAGCTTTTGTGAGCTTTAGTTTCTTTTATGCACTATCTATAATAAAGGTATGTGTAGGAGGATTTACCATCTAATATAGCTCTAAAAATGTTATCTCATGATTTTATATTAGGAAGTTTTCTGTATGTTGGTCTTCATACAAGTCACTCTGAAAATATATGTCTTGCTGAAACAGATGTAGAGAGGATGTCTGCATCAAAGCATGGGCCTATGAACATGAGTGCTATTGAACAAATCTCCTTTTGATCTGTCATCAAATTCTGTCATCAGAATACCAGGACCACATACGTTGTGAAGGCTTCATTCTGTTTTGCACCAATGTAGTAGGAGTAGAGGTTGAACATTCCAATCATAAAGGCAACAAACACCATGATGAATATGACCATGAATTTGAAGATATCTTTTACTGTTCTTCCAAGTGAAATCTGCAGTGGTCCGAAGCTTTCATTTGCTGGTAAAATGTAAGCTATTCTGGAGAAACTTAAGACCACAGCAATTGCATAAAGACCTTCAGAGATGATTTGAGGATCAGAAGGGTCCCACTTTATCCTGGCTAGAAAAAAATCAGAGACAAGTAATTCCTATGGGTTGCTTATTCTTTGTAAATTCTTTTCTGATAATAAAGTAAGCTCAAGTGAAAGTCTCCATTCTGAAGAACTTCTCAAGTGCCTGCCATATCTTCTAATCTGACTGAGATGGTTTGCTATGAATTCTCAACAGGGTTTAATTCCTATGTGGCAAATCCATGGTGTACTAGTTGAGCAATTGTCCCTATTGATAGATATGTATCTCCAAATGAAAGAACATATACAATAACCCCTCTCAGGTTTATTCCTCTCTCCCTAACAGTGAGAGTACTGTTCCCATTGTTCTCATCTGCCCTTGAAAATTCAATAAGTTCACATACAGACAGTGCTTAGAAATATCTGGCACTTACTAAGTTATAGCATTCATTGTTCAATCTTGAACTATAACCACAAAATAATGTCATTTGAGGCTTATATACTTACTATTTAAACCTACTAGAAATACTTTTATTGGTCAGTAAAGCAAGTCTATTTTTGCTACAAATTTTTCTACAATTCATTAATAATTTCTTCTCGTATTATTACATTAAGCCATCAAAAACCACTTAAGAAACCATTATGAAGAAAAATGCAAAACAGTGTGTAAGAATGAGGAAAATGTGATTACAAATTTGCATTTGGTTATTTTCAGAGAAGTGGAATTAGGAAAGGATAACACAAAACTTATGAATATCGTTTCTTTTTATAGTGTTTTGAGTATTACTTTAAGTAGATGTCTGAGTATATTTTGAAACTCCTTAAATAAAAACCTAGGATTGAAATAAATACTAAGATCCATAATGAAAATGAGATTTTAGTGACATAGACATTAAGCCCACAAAGATGTCAGTTAAACATTAATAGATTTATTTTCCCCAAGCCGTTTCTATGGGAGGGATTATTTTACGTGGGTGAATATTGAAATTTATTTCCTTTCCTTAGTCAGTTTTCCCCTGGGGAAATAAATAGTTCACCGTTTGTTAACCTGGGATAGTAAGCACGTTGACTTTGATCATGGGGTTGGCATTGCCCTCTTTCTTGTGAAACTTCTCTGGTCCCCACAGAGGCATCCCTCAAGATCAACCATTTACAGTCACCACCATTCTACCCCTCATTGAGAATGCTGCCCTGGCCCACTGCTAGCTGAAAACTGGATGGTAATTCTTACAAATTTGGAGACTATACGTCAGGGATCCATCTAGCTCTGATGTACGACATCTGCCCTTTTATCAGTTTTAGAGTTGATGACTGAGACCCTACTTCATATTCATTTGTTCAGTTCTCAGTTCTTTCAGTGCCTGAGACCCCTCCTAGAGACTTCAAAGATTATTTTGCTTTGACACAGTTTATATGTCTTTAAAAAAAAATCATTCAAAAATAAACTTTTAAAACTTATGTGTATGTGGGCTCAATGTCACATACGTTGACACGTCATGATGATCAAATTAATATAGTTAATATATCAATCTCCTTATCACATTCTTTTTCTGTGTGGTAAGAGCATTTAAAATTTACTGTCTCAGCAATTTTCCTTTGTGTAGTACACTGGTTAACTACAGCCACCATGTTGCATGGTCGAACAGCAGCATTTGTGGCTTGTGTCTAAGTACAGCATGTTCTTGTCTCTAACCCACATGTTTCCATTCCTGCTTTCCACCATTATGATTTGCTTATGTGCGACACATGTAAGTGAAATCATGAGATTTTTGCATGCCTGTTTTATTTCATGTAGCAATGATATTCATCATGTTTTTGCAATAATCATCTCCTTTCTTATTTAAACCCAAGTATCATTTCATCATGTATGCATAGTTCACATGTGAATTTTTCTCTTTCTACTTTAACATTTCACAGCTGTTGAATATGTTCAATTAAAGAAATGGCTGGTGAACTTCTGCCATCAACACGTGACCTGTCAAATGTTCAGACAAAGCCTGCACTGAGGCCACATTTAACTCATGATCACTACTCAGAGCTGCTCTTACAGAAGTCACAGATGGAGCTTGTTCAGCTCTGTGCACTAGGCAAACACACAGTGAGTTTTAAAAGCAAAAGAACTAACTTTACTGAAGTAGATAGGGGATGCACAATATGATCTCTGCTTTCTTTACATCATTACAGACAGAAGTGTAGCCAAAATAAGAGGTTTTGTTGGAGGCTTTAGAAGAAAAGGAATTCTTTCATGATATGGAAGACATGATGGCTAGAATACAGATATCCCATATTGGCATTTTTTTGGATCACTGTCTCATGTGAACTCTCTTAGAAGTCAAGAAAAAATTATGAGACTGTAGGGCTCAGAGTGCTTGCTGGTCTTGTAAAGGACACAAGTTCAGTTTCCAGCACCCATGTTGAAAAGCTCACAATCACCTGTAACTCCAGCTTCAGTGGATCTAACAACTTCTGCTGGACTCTTTGGGTACTCAGTCTTATATGGGAAACACACACAAAGACTCAGTAAAAAGAAAAAGACAACAGAAAAATACATAATTATAAGATATGGTACAGGGATTCTCAATGGATTTGGTAGCTATCCAGTTGATTTAAGAAGGAATGGGAGATGATTCCCATGGTTAACAAAGGTCCATGCAGAAGATAAACCAAATGTAGAGGCAGAAAGCATGAATCTTCAGGTGATGTTATTCTTCAAATACAGATACCATCAACAAACAATTTTGTGTGAACTGGGGAAAAAAAGCTACTAATACTTCTTTACAAGAAAATATTTTATCTTCAGTAGTTTACACAGTAACATAAACTCACCCAGATTGTAGTACTTGACGTTGTCTCCCAGCGTGACTTTTGTCAAGTCCTTCAAAGTGTCATTTGCATCAATGATGCTCTGAGCTTTGGATGCATGCCAGAACGCCATGAATCTTGCAATGAATGATGCTGCAAAGATTGCCAGCATCCCAAAATCAAGCATATTCCATAACTCAAATAAGTACTCTTTGGGGCCTTGAGTCCAAATTTCTTTACATTCAGCCCATATCATGCCTGCATCAGTAAAGGATTAATATATCAGCTCAATTTCATTCTAATTTTAGCTCTTCCATGAAGACAAAACAATTGGAAAGGTCTCATCTGATATTCACAGCTCTGTAAATTTCCCCTATCTTCCTTTCCAGTCACAATTTCCCCACCTCCAGAAACCCAGTCCAATAATATCACCATGTTACCTGAAAGCAATCAAATGAAATTAATCAAAAATCTCAAGTGAAAAAAATACCACATTGATCTTTTATTTCAAATCATGAAAAAATACTTAAGATGTTCTTTTTAATATCCTAAGCACAACATACCTACATACTCAAAATGGAAGTACTCACATTTTCTCAATGAAATTATGCAGATATTTGATATGATATCTTATAAATTATTGTGGGTTACAGATCATGGGAACTACCTGCCAACATCCAACCACAGAACCTTCCTTGACCATGAGCCTCGTCTACTGTCTTCTGAAAACCACCTCCACTTTTCCTAGTATGTGCCCCTCTCAGACAAAAACTGAGGAACACATAAGACTTCTCTGATGGGGCCTTTGATTCAAAGATTAATGGTCTTGCCACACTTCTCTTAGTCTGAATGAAAGTTTGGACCCATCTAACCAAGGATGCCTCCCTTCC
This sequence comes from Onychomys torridus, assembly GCF_903995425.1. Lineage (NCBI taxonomy): Eukaryota > Metazoa > Chordata > Mammalia > Rodentia > Cricetidae > Onychomys > Onychomys torridus. The sequence goes on along the minus strand of NC_050449.1, from coordinate 5,148,739 downwards.
ATTTCTAACCCTCAGGTTCAAAAGCCCTTCCCTTCTCTCCTCTATCTTCTCCACATTTTTTCTCATAAGAACATTCACCTTAATAAAATTACACTTCTTTCAATGTAAATATTGTGTGTTTAGTTTTTCCACATGTGTCTTGAGGAACCAGAACACACACCATCAAGTAAATCCACAAGTTTAAATGGCATACAATCTGTGAACAAACACAAACGAGCATCTTGAAAGACGACAGGAAATTACAGAGGCTAATTGCATCACTGCACTAACAGTGATTGACTTCTTTGATAAATTATTAATAATAGTTCACGGTTTTCCAAAGCCTCAGTGCAGCACTTACGAGCATTGGTTGCGAGACTTTTTTTCTACAATAATTGGCTGCAGAGTCATTGACAAAGTGTTCAGACGTTCTAGAATGTAGATTGCAAAATAAGAATGCAACATGTACCTACTTTACAAGACCACAGTGTACAAATGAAATAATAACTGTAAAATATAGAGCACAGTGCTGGCCTTTGTAACAAACTGTGACAAAGCACTGGTTTCTTTGATTTAGTTGTAACTTTCATGTACCCTCTTTCTTAACTTGAAGGATATTACTTAATTAAAAAGAAGTTAAAAATGCTGTCCTGTCTGACACCCCATCCCCTGCTAGAGCCCTATGCAGAAACACAATCCACATGCTCATTGAAGTCTTCTCTCACCAAGAACTTCCTGCACAGACTTAGAAGCAGGCCTCTCCCCTAACCTTCAGCATCTCTTGCCCCAGTTCCCACATCCATCTCATGTCTATCACAGAACATGCTAGGCCAGTTGCTGAGCAGCCCTGCCAGATGAAGAAAATGCCATGGTCATTATTCTTGTTAGGTAATTTCAGGTTAAGGGGACATTAGCATTGACTTACAAGTTTATAACAGGAAATAGTGCAAGACTCACATTCACACCAAAACATTGAACAGAATGGGAAAACCTAAAAGCATCTATGTTCTTGGTGTGATCCCCAAGTTTTCCCAACTTTAACAAAGATTACAATGATTCAGAGTAATGTACAGGAACCAAGTGGACATTGGAACTCACACAGTCCAGTCATTTTGAAACTGTCTCTTTTTCCTCATACCTTTTTTTTTTTTTCTGGTATAAATAGTATCTTGCTGCATCTGACAAAGTACAGCTAACACTCAGAGCTATTCAGGAAGTGTGCCTGTCCAATCCCCTCTATGCTGATCCCAACCTCTGGGTTGTTGCTTAAGGACCTTTGAAATTGTCCACATCTAGTCTGGCTTCTCCCCCATGCAGGAGAGTTCTCGGTAGGGACCACATTGTGGAAAAAGTGCTGGGCTGAGTGACTTCCTACTTCTAAGGGAGGCTCGCTCTGTTGCCAGCTTGTGAGGACCGTCTCTTCAAAGAGAGTGTGCTGGTTCTATTTCTGTTCTCTAGAGCAGTGGAGAGTGTGCCAGTTCCCTCTGCATTTGAACTTCTCTAGTGAGCAAGCCACTTGTGTGCTCCTTGTGTTGGCTCTCCTCCAGCAGAGCCATGCTTCCCTGGGACACTGAGACACTAAGAGCTTCAACGCCCTGCCGCCCTACTTCCAGGTATGTTTCACCTTCTTCTTTAAGGGACCCCCACCAATGGAATAAGCCTCAAATTATAATAGTGAAGCCCTCCTTTCCATCCCCTTCAGTAATGAAAAGTAAACTCCCCAAATCCTCTGAGGACCAGTGTGGGGTCACTCACACTCGGTTGTCGCTCGCTCTCGAAGCCGTGGTCTCCACAGCAGAGCAATGGCAGCCCTGACTGTGCTCTGACTGTTCGAGTCAACCTAGGATCGCTTGTGCTTTCTCAGAGCTCGCGGTGGATGACATACAACAAATGATCCTCCGACTTCTGAACACAAAGCCCTCTCACACACAGCGCCTGCCCTGTGTTCCTGCCAGAGCCCACACCAACATCAGTTTGCAGTTATTCTGTCTGGCTACAGTCTCTTGGAGTATCAGTTCTACTCTTTGGCTTTTCAAATTTTCAGCAAATGAAAATCACATAGATTTGCTTGCTGTTAAAAACAACAAAACAAAAACCATGCCTTTTCCACTAACACTGTAACACATCTGGCCTGTGATCTACATAGCCTATTTCTCATTAATATTTCTAGAAGCTTCTGTGAGTTTCTTACAAGAACAAAAATAAAAGAAAATAGACAGTAGTGTCCGAAGCTGAGCCAGGAACCCACATAGTCTACATGGACATAGCTGTCTCTTTGATTTATTTTTGTTTTTCCTCTTCAAATAAAGATTGTAAGATAATTTCTAAAGTAAAACGCAAAGGTTATCAGGGCAGTTCTTCCACGGAAAATGTTTTTGTTCACAACATTAAAGATATTTAATATTCTCAGCTTTGGTTTCTCATTGAAAAGGTAAGTCTATACTAAAAATTATATATTACAGGAAGAATAAATTTTGATAAAGAATGAAATGAGCATTCATTATCTCTAATACTATTAATAAAATTTATTTTCTTTTCAAAATTATGTCTTGTATTTAAAGAGATATCTCTTATCTAGTAGGAAATGCTTACCATATATATATAAAAAAACAAATAATACCTAGTGAAAAGTTTAATAATTATCTGAGACTCTTTGAGCCTGTCCAACACTCCAATTCCTTATTGTATATTTTACTTATATTAATATATTTTTAAAAAACCTCATAGCTCTTAGTGTAATAAGATAGAGGCTATAAAATAGTATTTACTCTTAAGTCATACAACAGAGATAAAATATATCTCTTCCAGTTTTTTCAATTAAATTAGAAAAGAAAGAGTTAAAGAAAAGTCAAGTCCTGCCATGTGTTCAAGGTCAGCATTATTCTAGTAAAACCAGGAGAAAACTGTTTTCCCTTGAAACTTACCTATGAGATCAAGCGGTTTGAAAGTTTTAAATAATCCAGTAGCCAGTGAACCACCTTACGAAGTCCAAAGCATGCATACTGCAAGTGTTATGCTACTTCCTAATATCCCGTTGGTCATCCACTGGGCTCCACTATGAAGAAGCCATGGATGCCCGGGAAGTGACATGATCTGACTGCAACACTTCTCTGGGTGACTAAGGTGCCAGCTGATGGAGCAGACCTAACAGACTGTGGGAGGTTCTGTATCAAGAGCCTTTGTGTCTTCTCTTTATACTCCACACAGTTCCACTGAGGGAATTTCATACAGTCAAGGCCTTAAGAGTTGTGTGAAAATGAAGAATTTCTGGAAATATATCTATGGTCAGACTTATTCCAGGAGTCATTCTTCATATGACTCAGTTGACATTTATCCCTGGAAATGCTACGACATTTCCTACTTAACCATGAATTTAACAAGCAGTTTTTCACGTGTCTCCCCCACCCCCTAGAGGACAGTAACCACTTTCTAATAACAAGCCTCCCTGTAGACACACAATTACCAAGTTATTTGCAGTTAACCTTTAAGCCATTCTCAGGTCCTCTCCCACAGATGCTGAACTCAGGCAACTCTTGTCATTAGGTTCACTGCAGTTGGTCCCAGCCTCTGGGCTCACCACCACTTCAAGCCTCCCTTTTCAGCAAAACCAGTGAGACATTTCTGAAATGTGCTCTGAGCCATCAGCAGCAGCCACTGGAAATCACCCTCTGACCATTTCACCACCCACCTCTGTCACCCACAGCCACGAAGCCCCTAGAGACCAGCCAAGAGGAGTTCACAGTATTTCAAGTGGTCCAGTCTTACTATAGTTCCACATCTCAACACCTAATGCCTCTGTGTTCATATCCCCCAAATGCTTGGTCTGGTTAGCTTGTCTTTATCCTCAAAGCCTTAAAGGTGCCATTGGTATTTAAGGAGAGGAATTCTCTGCTCCTTCTGCATCCTACCTCACTAATATTTAAATGCCCAATCTGTGCTTCTGTAGTATCTTAGCAGGTCCTCAATTGTATCATTTTTCATGAATGAGATTTAACTACTGACATTTTTATTTGTCACCCAGATTACTTCCTTGAATGGAAAGACTACATCCCACTCAACTTAGTATCCTTATTACCCAATGACAGCTCAATAGTGGTTGAATGTGTTTATTCATAAATATCCAAGAGAGATACTTTTCTCACATGCTTTGTATTTAGTGACAATCTACAGGTATAAGTAAATTCTAAAGACAAATCAAATCCTATAGTGCTTCAAACTAAATTCCTCATCTTTCTCAAGCTACCTGAGGAAATGAGTTACTTAATGCCCTCATAATTCAATAAAATAGATGTTATTATATATAGCAGACTGGATATCTGAGGTACAGAAAGGCTGTGTGGCCTGATGTATGGTAAGGGCTTTGAACAATTCCTGGTACATAATAAATTTTCAATCAAAATGAGTGGCTACTAGTTTTAGTTTCTCTTAAATCCCAACATAAAATAATACAGTTGTTTTCAAGCTTGAAATCAAAGCCATCCCAAACTGCACATGGGAGGTTGTCATTATTGGTGATGGGTTTGATTAATGGTATACTGCTGGTCTTCTTCCTTTTGGGGAGAGGGAATGCAATTATCACAGGGCATATGAAGAGACTGACATTGGTAATAAGAGCACTATAGCAACTGCGTAAGATCACAAAGAAAGTCACAGTGCATGGAAACTATTTCCTACTGCATACATTTGTGTAACTGATTATGTGGGAGAATCAGCATGATTCAGTACAATTGCTAAGGCTGCAAAAAGGAACAAGACAGAAAATCAGTCTTTACCTATTACCCAGGATATAATGAGCATCTCCATCCATGAGAAGCAGGATGTTTTCATCCTGAACAGCTGTCTTGCGTTATCTGTGGTGGTTTCATTAGGGAGGAGCTTGGTGCCTTCAAATCTGTCAGCTGCATTCATGACGAGCAGCCCCAGGAAAATGGTGAAGGAAGCTGCATGTGCTACAAACTTCATGAATGGTCCACGCATTATCTTCCCCATCTGCCACAACATACATCAACAGAAAAATCAGAAAAATCTTAATATTGTTCTCTCTCTCTCTCTCTCTCTCTCTCTTTCTCTCTCTCTCTCTCTCTCTCTCTCTCTCTCTCTCTCTCTCACACACACACATACACACATACACACATACACACACACATACACACACACACACACACACACACACACACACACACACACACATACACATCTGCATATTTCAATGCTCTCCTAAAATAGCCATATATTTTTTATGATTAGTGATAGAAAAATAATTTTTATATTGTTGTAAAATTTTGGCCATGTTCTTCTACTTGCTGATGTTTCTAATAATTGAAAACTAATTTCACGATCAAGAATTTTTAAACTTTTGGACTGGAGAGATGGCTCAATGCATTAAGAGTGTTTGATGCTCTTCCAAATCTATATCTCAACACCCTCGCTGGGTGGCTCACAACCACCTGTAACTCCATCTTAGTGGATCCAATGCCATCTTCTGATCTTCTTCAGGCATGCACACATACATGTCAGATTCACAAATGCACACAGATGCATACATAAAATAAATCTTTTAGGAAAAAGAATATTTAAATTATTGAGGTGTTGTTAATGTTAGTTCAAATGCAGAGGACATCATCAGCACACTCATAAGGAGCAAACTCATTTAGTGAGCCTAAGCATGGAAGAAGCAGTAGTGAAAACATTAAGCAGGTCTGCATTATAAAGCATAGACCCTGAGTTTTGTCTCCGGAGTGATTTACTGACATACACCGAGCTCAGGCTTGAGGTGATGCTGATGTCTTGTGGATAGTGTCAGGGCATAAAAGTCATGAAGATCAACACAATGTCTCCCTGGAGGAAAAGTCACTTCAGAGTCACAGGCTCAAAGGTCACCGACTTTAAAGTTCAGCATTTGGGGATCAGGCTTCACCTTCATCATTTTGTTTGCTGGGTGACAAAGAGTACATTTCTTGCCCAATGTGAAAACTGAATCCTTCCTATGAAATAGATAGATGATAAAACCTACTATGTCACTGCACTATTGTATTAATTTCTGTCTGAAATGTGGCCATGGCAGAGGGAGAGTCTAGGTTATACCTCAAGGCTCTGGACATCTCTAAAATGATAAATGAAACCCATTAAAATCAAGAATAAGCATACATAATACACAATGATACATTTGTTAAAATGTGATAAAACCCACAATTATTACATAGTGAAAAAAATTTTGTGATTTTTAAAGCAAGCTGACAAATGAAAGGGGAAAAAAAAACGAGCAACTTTCCGAGAGGTTAAAGAAGTATATTTGAATCCTCATATCCTTTATTATTGCAGAAAACTGAACAGGCTCTGGCAATGGATCCTTGAGTTGGGATAGCCTTGAGTTCGGATACTCTAGCCTCTGCCTAGACTGCTAAACTCATAGGCACATGCCACCACAGTTGGCCATATCTCTCTTTAAAATGTGGAGATTTGGGTATGTCTCAATGAACTTTAAGAATTGAGGAGTTATTTTAGCAAATTTTGCTATCCATATTTTGGGATATAAATAAATTTATAATATATAACTATAGATAGAAGTATTTTATTGAATAAGTTGCCAAACAAATTTAATAGCCTAGCTAATTGTTGAATTAAATACATTAAAATAGACACACTCAAGTTCTTAAGCTACATCACTAAGTCACTTATTTGTGGTCTTTCTGATTGTTTAGCATTAATGCAGACACTTAGGGCTATAAGCTTCCCTCTTAGAACTGCTTCCCTGCCTTTAAATAGTTGTTTTTTTGTAATGGACTGGAAGGGATGGCAAAGTGAGCATTCACAAACAACACCACACACCATGAAGGCAGCAAGAATGATGGGAAAGAATTTGGAGGTGAAGGCCTGGAGTGTTTATGAGGCAGCCTTAGACCACCTCTTCTCAGTAGCATGGCTGGAGACAGACAGACCCGCTAGCTGACCCCTGACTGGCTTTGTTATTTACTTTCCTTTACTAGCCAGGCTGCTGGCCAGGGTTTGCTTAGAGATATATCTATTATGCTGTACAAAAAAATTATATCCAAGTGGATCAAAGACCTTACTCTGAAATGTGAGACCCTAGAATTGCCAAAAGAAAACATTGAGAGTAACCTACAAGACATAGGTGTAAGAAAGGACTTTCTGGACATGACTGCATTAGCCAACTACTGAAGGCCAACAACTGACAACTGGGACTTAAACAAGTTTCTCCACAGCTTATGGAAAAATTAAGTAAAGAGCAACCCACAGAACAGGAGAGAGTCTTAGCCAGCTATATACATAACAAAGGATTAATATCCAGAATATACAAAGAACTTGGTAAACAAAGAGTCAAGGAAACAAATAAGTAGCATTACATAGACTAAACAGGCTGTATTTATGGATTTATGAATACATACAGCAATTAATGAAAGAGACAAGTTTGGAAAGCAATGAGGGGAATATGGAAATGTTTGGAGGGAAGGAAAGGCAGAGGGAAGTGAATTATTACAACTTCAGAAAGTCTTTTAAAAATATTGTTAAATGGGCTAAGGATCTAAAGTGTTTTCAATATTAGAAATGGCTGAGAAGTACCTCAAAAAGTGTTTATTACCTTAGCAATTAGGGAAATGAAAATTTAAAAAACTTTGAGATTTCATCTCACCTCAGTCAAAAAACTAAAATCAGCAAAAGTACTTACAATAAATGCTAGTGAGGTTGTAGAGAAAGAGAAACTCTCATTCTCTGTAGAGGGAGGTGAAGACTTGTGTAGCCTCTCTGGAAATCAGTATACAAAATCCTCAAAACACTAAAAATATACCTACCATATGGCTTAGGTTGGCACACCACTCTTTGGCATATGCCCAATGTGGTGATATATTGTGTACCCTAATTAACTTGCCTGAGCATCAGAGGAAAGAGCCAGTCACTAGATTAGACATAGAAGTCAGGCAGTGGTGGCACACACCCTTAATTGTATCACTCAGGAAGCAGAGATCTGTCTGGGTCTTTGTGAGTTCAAGGCCACAATGGAAACAGAGCCAGGCACTGGTAGCACACACCTTTAATTCCAGTACTGGAAAGCACACAAGCCTTTAATCCCAGGAAGTGATGTCTGGGTAGAGAAAGGTATATATGGTGTGAGGAAACAGGAACTCCCTCTTTTTAGGCTGAGGACTTTGTAGAGGTAAGAACTAGTGGCTAGCTGCTCTACTTATTGGATCTTTTAGCTTTCATTCTGATATCTGGCTCTGCTTTTTTATTACAGGACCTTTTAAGATTTGTATTATATCTGGTGCCCAACTTGGGCACAAATTCATGAACTCACAAAAAACCCACTTGCCTTAGGCTCAGGCTCGAGCTACATGCAGCGGGAATCTCCATCCTGACTGGGCCCAGAGTCCTTAACCCACTGGCTAAGTTTCTGTTTCAGCCTCTCTGCAGCAAAATCCCCAGGCTCAAGCTCCAAACAGTACAGAATTAGCTGCTTTTGCATGTTCTCCAGTGCAGAAAACTGGCTTTTTGGCTCCTTTTTTCACCTGGTGAGTTTGGGCTTTCCTTGGGCCCTTCCTCAGGCTGCCGCCACACCATCATCTGAATTGTTGTTATCAGCAGACATGGTGAGTCAACTAAGATTTCTTAAAGGGAGAAATTAGGTAAAAGAAAGATTTTCCCATATTAAAAAATGGGAAACATTTTTACAATGGAGGGAATATGGTCTCTGTCTGATAATGCAATTGACGACTTGAAAGTGGAACAATTAAATGAAAGGATAATTTTAATATAGATGGGATTTATGTAACATCAATTATAAATATTATTTGTTTGATCATTTTTGTTTAATTTTTAAAAGTTGGTTAATATGAATGTCAAGATAAAAGTTTTAGAAAAACTTGTTGAAATAGAATATAGAGATATTTAGACCCAGACAGAAGAATTTAAAGGTGAAGCAATCTCAGCACTGCATTATATGGTTACAGAGGAACAGCCTAAGGCTTTCAAGCAGCAAAACATAATCTATCCAGTAACCTTACAGGAACTGCCAAATGCTCAAGGCTGTATAAGAGCTGATTGGACTCCTGTGCAAATGTTAGATTTGAGGAGATTCAAAGAAGCATATGGTATGCATTACCCATTTGTGAATCATATGTTAAACTCGTGGTCAACTTGTAATAGAATTATCCCTCAAGACTGGAGAGATTTGGTTACAGCTGTCCTAGAAGCTGATCTACAATTACAATGGAGGACCTGGTGGAAGGATGAGGCTAAGACCATGAACAACAAAGTAGGGCTAGAGCTATGGAAATGTTGAAGATAAACTTCTTGGAGGGAGAGATTATGCTAATATAGAAAGGCAATCTCTATATGATGATCACACCCTAGCTTTATGCCAAATGGCAGCCTTAAATGCTTTGGACAGAATGAAGTAGGAAAGAAAATTGAGTCATTTACAAATTGTATAGAGGGCCCAAAAGAAACCTACACTGATTTCTTACAAAGGCTGTCTTTAGCAATAAATAGAATGATGTCAAATTCAGAAGTTAGACAAATAATAATTAAATATCTGGCTTTTGAAAATGCTAATGTACAATGCAAAAGGATAATTAAGCCATTAAAGGCCAGATCAGCACCCTTGGAGGAATGGATCTGAGATACAATTAATATTGAGTCTCATAATGAAGCTCGGTTACAGGAGGTGATTTCCAGAGGTTTGAAGAAAAAATAGTAATGTCAGATGTTTCAAATGTGGTAAACAAGGTCACCTAAAAAGGGACTGTAACAGGGTGTTCCTAGAAGCAATGTTTTTCAAAGAATAATCCCCAAAGAATACCCCTCCCTTCTAGAGTATGCAGAAGATGTGGCAAAGGCAAACATTGGACTAACAAATGTAGATCAACAAGGGACTGAAAGGTAATCCTTTGCATTTGCTGTCAGGAAACTCACTGGCAGGCCTCTTACAGGTACCCATGACATTCAATTCAGTCTTTTCATGCCATCATGGAAGAAACCCTTTCTCAAAGCAATTTAAGAACCTAATGCCTATTATAAAAAACATACTGCTCAAGGTGATAGAACAACTATAGAAGAGAGAACAAAAAATTTGGGAGAAACCATAAAGTGAATTTTTGGGCAAACTTCTTCTATAAATGAAAAAAGACAAAAATTTAAAATACAAATAAAGACCAGAGGTGAGTGCCTGGGGTTATACTCAGAGAGGCAACCGCCCCTGGGTCCCACCCCTGGGGACCATACTGGGAGGACCTGCCCAACTTGGCCCCAGTTTCTGGCCAATTGGCAGGCCCTGTGGGAAGGCTCCCCTTTTCCAAGACTGCAGGCAGACGCTGCAGTCTCCACACCCGGCTCCCACACCCATTTGCCCAAAACCCAGCCACTTCCTGAGACTCACAGACAAGCCCCCAGCTCCCATCCACCCCAGAACTCCCATCTGGACCAGAGAGAGACCCTCTGGTGGACACTACAACCTCAACACCTTAACCCCACACCCATCTGCTGGAGACCACAGCCCCTTCCACAGACTTAGAGACCAGTGTCCAGCATACCATCCTGCCCTGGAACTCCCATATGGACCAGAGAGGCCCCAGCTACCATCTGCCCTGGAACTCCCATATGGACCAGAGCTTCCATCCTGTCCCAGAACTCCCTTCTGGAGAGGAGGAGCTCCCATCTGGACAAAATAAGAAGACTTCAGGGACTTCCTGAGACTCAGAGTCCAGCCCCCCAGCTCCTATCAGGCCAGCACTCTCATCTGGACCAGAGCTCCCTTCCATCCAAGAGCTTCCATCTGGACCAGAGAGAGGCTCCCTAAATCTGTTAGCTCTGTCTGGACCAAATACACTGATAAGAACAAGAACGAACCCATAAGGAGATGGGCAGACACCAAGGCAGAAGTACATACAACAAAATAAAGAGCAATACAACATCACCAGAACCTAGTCCTTCTCCAACAGCTAGACCTGAACATCACGGAATGGAAGAAGGAGAAAACAACTTTATAAGTAACATCATGAAGAGGCTAGAGCCTTATACAGAAGAAATCAAAAATAAAATGGAGGAAGAGACAAACAAAAAATGGGAAGAACGCTATAAAAAACTAGAGGAAAGGATAATTAAAGCAGAAGAAAATAATAAGTCCCTGAAAGAAAATCATGAAAAAGCAAGGGAAACAGTCCAAGACTTGAAGAGGGAAATAGAAAAAACGAAGAAGACACTAGCAGAAGGAATGCTGGAAATAGAAAATCTGAATAAATGAACAGGAACTTCAGATGCAAGTATAACCAACACGCAAGAGATGGAAGAGAGGATCTCTGGTGTTGAAGATACAGTACAAGAAATATATACATCAGTCAAAGAAAACACTAAAACCAACAAAGTCATGACCCAAAATGTCCAAGAAATTTGGGACACCATGAAAAGACCAAACCTACAAATAATAGGGATAGAGGAAGGAGAAGAATACCAACTCAAAGGCACAGAAAATATATTTAACAAGATCATAGAAGAAAACTTTCCTAACTTAAAGAACGAAATGCCTATGAAGATACAAGAAGCCTATAGAACAACAAACAGACTAGGCCCCCCAAAAAAGTCCCCTCACCACATAATAATTAAACAACTAAACGTACAGAATAAAGAAAGAATATTAAGGGCAGCAAAGGAAAAAGGTCAAGTGACTTATAAAGGCAAACCCATCAGAATAACACCCGATTTCTCAATGGAGACTTTGAAAGCCAGAAGGACCTAGACAGATATAATGCAGACACTAAGAGACCATGGATGCCAGCCTAGACTAATATACCCAGCAAAACTTTCAGTCATCATAGATGGAGTGAATAAGACCTTCCAAGACAAAACCAGATTTAAACAATACTTATCTACAAACCCAGCCCTACAGAAAGCACTAGAAGGAAAATTCCAACCTAAGAAAGGCAGATACACCCATGAAACCAGAGGCAATAGATAACACCACAGCAGTAAACCCCAAAGAAGAGAAGTACACACACACTACCACCAAAAAATAAAAATAATAACAGGAACGAACAATCACTGGTCATTAATATTCCTTAATATCAATGGACTTAATTCACCCATAAAAAGACACAGACTAACAGAATGGATATGAAAACAGGACCCATCTTTCTGCTGCATACAAGAAACACACATCAAATTCAAAGACAGACACCTCCTAAGAATAAAAGGCTGGGAAAAGATTTTACAATCAAATGGTCTTAAGAAACAAGGTGGTGTAGCCATCTTAATATCCAGCAAAATAGACTTCAAACTAAAATCAATAAAAAGAGATGATGAAGGGCATTACATACTCATCGCAGGAAAGATCCACCAAGATGAAGTCTCAATTCTGAACATTTATGCCCCAAACACAAGGGCACCCACATATGTAAAAGAAACATTACTAAAGCTTAAATCACATATAAAACCCCACACATTAATAGTGGGAGACTTCAACACCCCACTTTCACCTCTGAACAGATCGGCCAAATTGAAGCTTAACAGAGAAATAATGGTCTTAACTGATGTTATGGCTCAAATGGACTTAATCGATATCTTCAGAACATTCCACCCAAACAGAAAAGAATATACCTTCTTCTCAGCACGCCATGGAATCTTCTCTAAAATCGACCACATACTTGGCCACAAAGCAAATCTCGACACATACAAAACAATTGGAATAACCTCCTGTATTCTATTGGACCACCATGGATTAAAGATAGATTTTAACAACAACAAAAAAAAAACCCTACAGAAATCCTACAAACTCATGGAAACTGAATAATGCTCAACTAAATCACCAATAGGTTAAGAAAGAAATAAAGAAATTAAAGACTTACTAGAGATCAATGAAAATGAATAAACCACCTACCCAAACTTATGGGACACTATGAAAGCAGTGCTAAGATGGAAATTCATTACACTAAATGCCCACATAATGAGGCTGGAGAAATCTCATGCTAGTGACTTGACAGCACACCTGAAAGCTCCTGAACAGGAAGAAGCAAAGTCTTCCAGGAGGAACAGATGCCATGAAATTATCAAATTGAGAGCTGTAATCAAAAAAATAGAAATAAAGAGAACAATACAAAGGATTAATGAAACAAAGAGTTGGTTCTTTGAGAAGATCAACAAGATAAACAAGCCCTTATCCAAAGTAACCAAAAGACAGATAGAGAGCATCCAAATTAACAAAATCAGAAATGAAAAGGGGAACATAACAACAGACAATGAGGAAATCCAGAGAATCATCAGGTCATACTTCAAAAACTTCTACTCCACAAAACTGGAAATTCTAAAAGAATTGGAAAACTTTCTGGATAGGTAGCACATGCCTAAGTTAAATCAAGACCAGATAAACCATTTAAATAGTCCAATAACCCCTAAGGAAATAGAATCAGTCATTAAAAGTCTCCCAACCAAATAAAGCCCAGGACCATATGGTTTCAGTGCAGACTTCTACCAGATCTTCAACGAAGACTTAATACCAATACTCTTTAAATTGTTCCACACAATAGAAGCAGAAGGAATATTACCAAACTCCTTCTATGAGGCTACAATTACCCTGATTCCTAAACCAAACAAAGATGCATCAAAGAAAGAGAACAACAGACCGATCTCCCACAGGAACATTGATGCAAAAATAGTCAATAAAATACTGGCAAACAGACTCCAAGAACACATCAAAACAATTATCCACCATGATCAAGTAGGATTCATCCCAGGGATGCAAGGGTGGTTCAACATATGAAAGTCCATCAATGTAATACACTATATAAACAAACTCAAAGAAAAAAACCACATGATCATCTCAGTAGATGCAGAAAAGGCATTTGACAAAATCCAACACCCCTTCATGATAAAGGTTTTGGAGCGATCAGGAATACAGGGAACATACCTAAACATAATAAAGGCAATCTACAGCAAGCCAACAGCCAACATCAAATTAAATGGAGAGAAACTCAAAGCAATACCACTAAAATCAGGAACAAGGCAAGGCTGTCCCCTCTCCCCATACTTATTCAATATAGTACTTGAAGTTCTAGCCAGAGCTATAAAACAACATAAGAAGATTAAGGGGGAACAAATTAGAAGGGAAGAAGCCAAGCTTTCCCTATTTGCAGATGACATGATAGTATACATGAGTGACCCCAAAAATTCAACCAAGGAACTGATACAGCTAATAAAAACCTTCAGCAATATAGCAGGATACAAGATCAACTCAAAAAAATCAGTAGCCCTTCTATATACAAAAGACAAACAGGCTGAGAAGGAAATCAGAGATACATCACCATTTATAATAGCCACAAATGATATAAAATACCTTGGGGTTACTCTAACTAAGCATGTGAAGGACCTACATGACAAGAACTTTAAGTCCCTGAAAAAAGAAATTGAAGATGTCCGAAAATGGAAAGACCTCCCATGCTCATGGATAGGCAGGATTAACATAGTAAAAATGGCGATCTTACCAAAAGCAATCTACAGATTCAACGCAATTCCCATCAAATTACCAACACAATTCTTCACAGATCTGGAAAGAATAATACTCAACTTTATATGGAAAATCAAAAAACCCAGGATAGTCAAAAGAATCCTGTACAATAAAACAACATCTGGAGGCATCACAATCCCCAACCTCAAGCTCTACTATAGAGCTACTGTAATAAAAACAGCTTGGTACTGGCATAAAAACTGACATGTGGACTAATGGAATCAAATTAAAGACACTGACATTAACCCGCACACCTATGAACATATAATTTTTGACAAAGAAGCCAAAAATGTACAATGGAAAAAAGAAAGAATCTTCAACAAATGGTGCATAACTGGATGTAATGTGTAGAAGGCTGCAAATAGATCCATATCTGTCACCATGCACAAAACTTAAGTCCAAGTGGATCAAAGACCTCAACATAAATCCAGTTACTCTGAACCTGATAGTAGAGAAAGTAGGAAGTACTCTTGATCACATTGGCACCGGAGATCACTTTCCAAATATAACACCAGTAGCACAGACACTGACAGAAACAATCAATGGGAACTGTTGAAACTGAGAAGTTTTGTAGAGCAAAGGACACGGTCAACAAGACAAAGCGACAGCCTACAGAATGGTAAAAGGTCTTCACCAACCCCACATCTAACAGAGGGCTGATATCCAGAATATATAAAGAACTCAAGAGATTAGACATCAAAATACCCAACAGTCCAATTAAGAAATGGGCTATAGAACTAAACAGACAATTCTCAACAGAGGAAGTTCAAATGGCTGAAAGACATTTAAGGAATTGCTCAACAACCCTTATTATCTGGAAAATACAAATCAAAATGACTCTGAGATACCACCTTACACCTGTCAGAGTGGCTAAGATCAAAAACACAGAAGACAGCTTATGCTGGAGAGGATGTGGAGCAAGGGGAACTCTCCTCCACTGCTGGTGGGAATGCAAGCTTGTACAGCCACTTTGGAAATCAATATGGTGCTTCCTTAGAAAATTGGGAATCCATCTCCCCCAAGATCCAGCTGTAGCACTCTTGGGCATATACCCAAGGAATGCTCAATCATACCACAAGGGCATTTGCTCAGCTATGTTCATATCAGCATTGTTTGTAATAGCCAGAACCTGGAAACAACCTAGATGCCCTTCAACTGAAGAATGGATAAAGAAAATATGGTACATATATACAATGGAGTACTACTCAGCAGAGAAAAATAATGACATCATGAGGTTTACAGGCAAAGGGATGGATCTAGAAAAAAATCATCCTGAGTGAGGTAACCCAGACTCAGAAGGACAAACATGGTATGTACTCACTCATAGGAGGATCCTAGATGTAAAACAAAGATGACTAGACTGCTACACAACTCCAGGGAGGCTACCTAGAAAACGGGACGGTAGGAAAGACACAGGGATCACCCAGTGACAGAGAAATGGATGATATCTACATGAACAACCTGGAAGACAGTGGGAGTAATGAAGGGCAAGGTTTGAGGGAATGAAAGCTTAAGGGAGCAGGAGATCCCAGCTGGATAAAGAACAGAAAGGGAGAACAAGGAATAACAGACCATGATAAATGAAGACCACATGAGAACAGGAACAGGAAGATACATCCTCTTTAGACTGCTTACAATGGTTGAGAGAAAGCCTGATCTGACCTAGTCTGGTGATCAGATGGCCAAACACCCTACCAGTCCTGCTGGAACTCTCTTGTAATAACTGATGGAAGTGGATGCAGAGATCCTCAGCCAGGCCCCAGGTGGAGCTCCAGGTGTCCAACTGTTGAGAAAGAGTAGGGACTCTAAGCACATGAATTGTTGAGCTCAAGACTGGAAAAAGCCACAGGGACAAATAGCCAAATGAATGGAAGCACACAAATTATGAACCAAACGCTGTGGAGCCCCCAGCTGCATCAGACCCTCTGGTTAAGTGAGACAACTGAATAGCTTGAACTGTTTGGGAGGCATCCAGGCTGTGGGACCGGGACCTGTTATTAGTGCATGAGCTGTCTGTTTGGAAGCTTGGGCTTACACAGGGACACTTTGCTCAGCCTGAAAGCAGGGGACTGGACCTGCCTGTACTGAAACCACCAGGCTTAAATGAATCCCCATGGGAGTCTTGGCCCTGGAGGAAATGGGAATCGAGGGGAGGAGATGAGGGGAAAGTGGCGTTGTTGCGGGAGGGGGAAGGACAGGGGAACCCATGGCTGATGTATAAAATTAAAACACAAATATAATAATAACAAAATGCAAAAAAAAAATGCCAAAAAAAATGACATTCTCATTGAAGGTCTTATTGACACAGGTATGGACATAACAATGATTGCACCAATCTTTGCATGTAAATTGTCCTCTTCAGGAGGTAGATGTTCAGCTTTTAAGGATTGGAACATTATCTCAAGTAAAACAGAGTTGAAGATGGGTCAAATATATAGGTCCAGGAGGAAAAGAGAAGGAATTTAAAGCCATATGGAGCTAAAAGAGTTATGAATCTATGGGCCCATGACTTATTGGAGCAATGAAATACTCAGATTAACATTCCTTCAATCTCAAACCATAAACTAACATATGTTTCTGGGAAAAATATTAGACATTATAAAGAACAGTCACTAACCCTCCAGACTGTGTAAGAACATAGCACAACAGCTGCTGATCTTTCAAAGACACCAACAGCCCTACCTTTAAAATGGTTAACAGACAAGCCTGTATGGGTTCAAAAATGGTCTTGAACAACAGAGAAACTACAGGCCTTAGAATAGCTAGTACAAGAGCAGTTGAATGCTCAGTATTTTGAAGAATCAACCAGCCCTTGGAATTCTCCTGTAATTGATGTTAAAAAGAAATCTTGTAAGTAGATAATGGTAGCAGATCTAAGAGCCATTAACAAGGTAATTCGGTCACTGGGCACACTATAATTTTTGCCTACTCTGTTACCTAAAGGATTGTCTCTTATAGTTATCGATTTAAAAGACTGTTTCTTCACAATACCCTTACAAGAAAAATATAGAGAAAAATTTGCTTTCACAGTACCTGCTTATAATTCTCAGCCTGTTAAGAGATATCAATTGAAGGTTCTCCAACAGTGAATGTTAAATAGCCCAACACTGTGCCAATATTTTATATGACAGCTGTTGGAAGTAATATGTAAACAGTTTCCTCAATCTATAGTTTATCATTTACTAGCTGATTCAAATATAGATACTTTAGAAAGAATATTTGAAGAAGTAAAGAAAAATTTGTCTTTTTGGGGATTACAAATTGCTCCTGAAAAGATACAAAGAGGAGATTCTATTAATTATTTAGGATATGAAATAAGTGTACAAAAATTAAACCCAAAAAGGTACAAATTAGGAGATATCAATTATGGACTCTTGAAGACTTTCAAAGATTATTAGGAGACATTTCAAATCTATGGACCATTATTAGGGCTAAAAAAAAAAATGATGAGCTGAGTAATTTGTTCAAAACCTTAGAGGGTGACAAGGACTTAAATAGTCCAAATGAATTATTAACTGAAGCTGAGAACGAATTGGCCTTGATGGAAAAGAAAATACAGGATGTACATGTGAATTGTTTTGATCTTAAGCCTGATTGCATTTTGGTTATTTTACCCTCTAAGCACTTTCCTACAGGAATTTTAAAAGAGGGAAGATGTATTGGAGTGAATATTTCTACCAAATAAACAGAATTAAAAAATTAAAAATTTATGTGGAAAAGATATCTGACTTGATTTTAAAAGGAAAATTGAGACTTCTTCAATTAGCAGGAATAGACACAGCAGAAATTATAGTAACTTTAACTAAGGATTAAAGTGAAAAATTATGGGCAGAAAGTGAACCTTGGCAAAATTGATTTAATGAGCTTGCATTAATTTTGGGGGAGAGATTGACAGCAAATATCCCAAAGAGATAGAATTCAACTTATAAAGATAGTTAACTGGATCGTGCCTTATATTGTACAGGAAACACCAATATCTGGAGTTTGTACATTTTATACAGGCGTGAACCAAAAAAGGAAAGGCAGATTACAAATCAGAAAATTTAAGTGAAGTGGTTCAAAGTCCTTATAATTCTGTCAAAAAATCAGAATTATATACCATTCTGATGGTATTAATGGAGTTTTTGGAATCTCTCAACATAGTTGCTGACTCTCAATATGTTGAAAGAGTGGTATTACATATTGAAACTGCTGAATTTATCTCTGTTAATTCAGAATTAACTTTGTTATTTATTCAGTTACAAGATATAATCAGGAATAGGAATCATTATATATATATATATATATATATATATATATATATATATATATATATATAATGATGAGATTGATAAATGACTGATAGGAAATGTGCTGGAAGCTTCAGAATTTCATAAAAACATCATGTCAATAGTGAGAGTTTAAAAATTGATTTTTCCATAAGCTGGCAACAAGCCAAGGAAATTATAAGAAAATGTCCTACTTGTTCTTTATACAATCAAACTCTACTACCAGCAGGATGTAACCCAAAAGGTACTCAGAGGAATAAAATCTGGCAGATGGACGTGATTTTTGAAGAATTTGGAAAATTGAAATATGTACACCACACTAATGATACCTATTCAGGATTTCAATGGGCAACTGCTCTGAGTTCTGAAAGAGTTGATTCTGTAATCAAGCATTTGCTAGACGTTATGGCCATCATTGGTATACCTGTACAAATTAAAACTGCCACTGCTCCAGCATATGTCTCTGGTAAAATGAAAAAGTTTTTTGTTTATTACAATATAAAGCATATTACAGTTATACCATACAATCTTACAGGCCAAGCAGTCATAGACAGATCAAATCAAATTCTGAATTTTATGCTAAATAAACAGTAATGTGTAACAACCCCCGCCAGAAATAGATTCCATAATGTTTTATTAATTTTAAATTTTCTCAGTACTAAGGAGAAAGGAAGGACAGCTGCAGAGAGTCATTGGCTAATAGGAAAAACTATAGAATTAAATCCGCCTCTATACTTTAAAGATGAGCTGACCTCAGAATGAAAATTAGGATATGTATTTAATGGGGATGAGCTTTAGCTTTTGTTTCTACAGGTGAAGAAAACCTATGGATACCATCAAAATTGATAAAAGTTCAATTTGAACAAGAGACTTCTTAATTAGAAGAGGTGATAGTTCATCAATCAACATGACCATTCAATTTAAATTAACTTATACAACTAACAAATGCTTTTCATTTGGTCAGATAAAACTTGCCAAAAAAAAAAAAAATCAAACTCCAAGGTTAGGGTTGGGGAAGGGTTTTGTTTTTGTCTTTCAGGAAAATGGAGGCATCTAGCTATGGAATCTAAAGACCACTGGATAAATGAGACATCTGGAGAAAAAGGACAAGTCATCCAGAATAAATGTCCCAAGAAATAGATTTTCTGCAGGGAATCACGACCATGCCTAACAGCAAATTTGAAGTCTCCAAAAAGATGATGGGACCCCACAATGACGATTCCATCAGGATGATGATAATGCTACTAAGCTGACAAATACCACCCAAACATTGGCTTTGGACTACAAA
The DNA here is from genome assembly GCF_903995425.1 of Onychomys torridus. NCBI lineage: Eukaryota > Metazoa > Chordata > Mammalia > Rodentia > Cricetidae > Onychomys > Onychomys torridus. The sequence continues at coordinate 5,128,695 of NC_050449.1, read as the reverse complement.
CTGCTCAGGACATTTTCAAGATAGCTAGCTGAGATTAACCAGCCTCACAGACTACTCAAGCAAGAAATTCAGATAAGCCTTGCACTTTCCCATTATGCAGAAACTAGACAAATGATACAGCCATCTCTCCCAGGACTTGACAATTAACCCAAAATTTTCTTTTTGGGATCCCCTAAAGATGCGTTCACCCCCCAGACAGCAGGAAGTAATTTTAAGAACACAATGCCCACATTCCCAAGAGATAGAATGGGTGGTTTTTGGTCTTTCAATGGGTTATGGATTATTGTCACTGTTTAGGATGGTTGGTTACAAGTTGTTAATTGTTATTTGTCAGGAAAAAAAAAGTTAAACAAAAAAAATAGATTTGGGGTTCTTGTTTTAAAAAAAAAGAAAAAAGAGGATATAGAGATGATAAGATTAAAATGTAGATTAATGAAATCTACTCTGAAAATAAAAAAGAAAGAATATGGATATGAAAAGATAAAAAGGTAGTTTATTGAATCTACTTTTAGAAAGCAACTACTAGCTTTAAATATTTTACATAGGATTGGATATTTGTATATTGTATACAAATTACGTATATAGATACAAACTTGAGATTGATTTTGTTAGAAAATACTGTACATATATTTCTAATCTTGTTCAAGGTATTGTACCTAAACAGCTCATTTAAATGGACAAGCAGGACAGAAAAGAAAGGACTGTGAAACCTTGCCAAGACAAGGTAGGAAGGCTCTTTAGAAAAGCTGTCTTCACAAATGAGTCAGATATGCTAGACCTGTAGGCTGAAGATGGATGCCCCAACTTTGCAGAGAAATCTTGGTTGACCAAACAGGCAGGCTGCTGTTTCTGTCATTTCTCATATTTCTGAAAGTTGCTTGTTTGCACTTCCTGATTACTTAGGTAATATTATTTCCTTCTTGAGTTTCTGAAGGAGTTGAAGCTTAGATAGTTATAGTTTTCCTAGTTAACAAATTTAGAAAAGAAACTCACTAAAGATGTGTAATATGTGTAAGTTTGGAAGACATCAAAAGATATTTTTGGCTGGTAATACAAGTTAGGATAGAAAGTGAATCAGGTACAAAATGGAGTATTTTCTCTAAATTTGTCAAATATTAATAGACTGGACATTGTTAATGTAATTCTTGACTGTAAATATTGTATATACTTATTTTACTTATTGTATATAGTTTTTATATTAGTTATAACCTTCTATTATTATTTTAGACAAAAAAGGGGAAATGTGGTGATATATTGTGTACCCTAATAAACTTTCCTGAGCATCAGAGGACAGAGCCAGCCACTAGATTAGACATAGAGGTCAGGCAGTGGTGGCACACACCCTTAATCCTATCACTAGGGAGGCAGAGATCTGTCTGGATCTTTGTGAGTTCAAGGCCACAATGGAAACAGAGCCAGGCACTGCTGGCACATGCCTTTAATCTCAGTACTGGGTAGCACATATGCCTTTAATCTGGCCTGATATCTGGGCAGAGAAAGGTATGTAAGGTGTGAGGAAACAGGAACTCCCTCTTTTTAGGCTGAGGATTTTGTAGAGGTAAAAACTAGTGGCTGGCTGCCATGCTTCTCTGATCTTTCAGTTTCACCCTGATATCTGGCTCTGGGTTGTTGTTTTTTTATTATAAGACGTTATAAGATTTGGGTAACACCCAAAAGACTGGACATCCTATATCACATAAACTTGCTCATCAACATACATAACCACCTTATTCACAATAACCCGGAAATGGAACCCTAAATGTCCTTTAAGAGAAAAACTGATAATAAAAATTTGGTATGTATGCACAATGTGAAGACAAACAAAATCATGCAGTTGGTTGGTAAATAGATGGATCTCGAAAATATTCTATTGAGTGGAGTAATCTAGGCCCAGAAATACAAGAGTTGCATGTTCTCACTCATCTACCTTCCCTAGCTCCAAATCCTTAGGTATGAGTATACAACACTGAGTAACCACAGAAAGTAGGAAAGTATAAGGAGACCATGGACAGATCTTGGAAGGGGACTAGCAGAATATGAATAATATGAAGTGGGAAACTGGAAAGGGGGTTCCAACTGGAGAGGATAGAAGGTCAATACAAGAAGAATAAGAAACAAAGGACAGATAACACCAAAGATATTTGATGAAGCCTCAAGGAATCATATTGTTTTAATTTACCAAAAATTACACTATATACATATATGAACAATATATGGGAAATTATGCCAATATGCCACCTGAGCTGACAATACTGTCCACAAGGACCGTAAACTAAGAAAAACCCAAGTAAGCAAGCATAAGAAACTGCCTTTAAAATGTTTACTCAAGGCAGTCCTAGTCCCAAACAACATAGATTAGAGATTTAGACCTTGGCTCCCTCTCAGGGCTGAGGGTGGTCCCTACCCCTGAAAACAGCCCATGCTTAAGACACAGGACTTGGAAGATTTAAGCTGGGTCTGAATTGAAAAGCCTCTGCTCTGTGGTGTAGCTTCCCATATACCATAAAATATTTTTCCCTGCTGCCAAGGGAGGGAAGCAATTAAACAGTCTTACCAAACAGCAAATATCTATGAACCATGGGAGCTACCAGAAAGGTAAGACATCCATAAAGTTGTAATAAGTGGCACTCACATGTTGATGGTAACCAGCAACTGTCTATTTGGAATTAAGGCCCACTCAGGAGGAGGGAAATCATGCCTGGTACTAGAAACCTGGCCAATTTTCCATTGCTTTTAATAAGTCATGAAGTTTAGAAAAGAATATGACCCCCACTTTCTTAAACTATCATTATTCCTTACTACATCCTAAACTGTATCTTTATACCCACAGATAAGTGTAGTTACCATCCCTCATGAAAGAAGCCATACTTTACAGCAAATGGAAACTATCACAGAAAACCACTACTAGACACAACACAGAAATCAACAGATCAATCATGGGGAGCCCAGGCCTAATGGATGCACCTACATTACAGCTCTTGCATCCATGGATCGGGGAACTTCATGGAAACCAGGCAAAAATATTGTAAAAGTCAGAACACCAGAAAGCCTGTTATGAAACAGCCATTTCTAGAAGTGTCTACATATACAAGAAAACAATGATGATACACAAAGAACTATGAACAAGTATTGATGTCTGGGAGAAGGAAAATCAACCCCTCTCAGGGATAAGGCCTCTTTGGGGGTTCAAATGCATAGCTGGTCCTGAAATCATACACACACCACCATCATCAAAACAGTATTCCTACATATTTGTGCATACATATACATATATATGCATATGCACACATATAAATGTATGTAACAATAATAAAGAAAAAGAGGCTACCAATTTAAGAAATGTGGGGTCATGGAAAGGGTTCAGGAAGGGTGGTTGGGATTGGATATAGAGAGAAAGGGAATTGGGGAAATTACTGTAATTCTATTTCAACTAAAAACATTTTAACAAAAGAAAAATTATGTATTTAAAATAACTTAAAAGAAATGCTTCCTTTAAGCATTATCTACCACAGTCTTCTTGTTTTTCACCAATGAGCAACTGAAAGACAAGCAAGAGCTTAGTGAAGATACATTCCTAAAATTTTAATCTATATTTTTGTGGATATATAAGAAAATCTAAAATATTTCAAATAAAAGCATCAGTTTAGCCAAAGATGCCTCTCACTATTAAAATAAATGAGCTCTATGACCCAGTAATAATGTTCAGTTCATGGCTAATGAGAAAAGCTACACACTTTATCATCATGATTCTTAGGATAAAGAATAGACAATAAAACAGCTTCAGATGTGAGGAAAATGCTTTGATAATGCCCATTTAAGCTATGCTTGCCTCAGTGTTTATAAATTAGGATTGAAAACAGATATCAGAAAGAATTATAACCAGAGAAGAAGAAATGGTGAAGGAAATCAGATAGTTAATATTTAATTAAAATTTGAGAAATGTGTAAACCTGAGGCAAACCACAAATTGCCTGAGTCAAATCTTGAGGAGGAGCTAAGGAAGGTATCATGATCTTCACTCACTGCTGACAAGAAGAGAATATTATTGACTTTAGAATAGTTGTCACAACTGCATGGCCACTGTAGTGGGAGCTGTTTGAGCCATGTCCTGAAGCACCAGCCCTAGTGAGGTAGCAGTTGGGGTGGATGGCCAACCCATGCTCCCACATGGAGGAGTTGGGTACCAGATAGTGAGATTCATCCACAGAGTCTATTTAATGAGCAAAGGAACTTATTTGGGGGTTAACTCACAACCACAGGAGATTTATTGTAGGGTCCAGGAAAGTTGAGCTATGTCCCATGCTGACCTGTCTAGCTGAAGATCTCAACATCTAAAACTATGAGGTAGGGAAGAGAGAGAGAGCGTACATACATCCCAGGTCTTAAGGGTCCCCCAGTGGCCACGTCCCAGGGACATGTACCTCAAGGTCATGGGCAGGTGTAATAGCTACCTGCTACCTCGATAGGGGCAGTGCTTCAGGGCATGACTCAAACAGCCACCCACTGCATGACCACCACAGAGTAAGAACAAGGATGATTCAGACATTGCTCTAACTCTTAAAGACTTGGGAAAGAGAAGTAGAGGCATAACAGACTGCAGACACAGTTGCAACCAGTGTTCAGAAGAGAGTTAATTAGAACACACACTGGTGAGAAATTCTAACTCAAAAGGAGAGAGAAAATAGAAGATGTTGAAAAATAGTATGAGAATTCGGCAGTTAGCTGTAAACCATATTTTCTAAAAGTTAAATCTTAGATCTACCTGTTATCAGCTGCAACTCTGGGCAGATTTCTTAACTTTCTATGCTTAAGTTTTCTTAGCTATAGATCTGGAAGTTAACATGAAAATTCACGCTCTGAAAGTCTTTTCTTAGTGTCTGGCTAGGGGTGTGTTTGGGGAATATTTTGTACTATTACTATAAGGGACCAGGGGAGTTTTAAATATTGAGTAATGTAGAGCTTTCAAATCTTATACTAAGGTAAGGAGGGGGTGGGATAAAAATAACTAAAATTCATTATATAAATATATGAAACTGTCAGACAAAAATTTAAATTTAAAAAGAATTTATCATTCCTGTAAAAAACAGGAGTGGTGCCAACATGATGACTAAGCAGGTAAAGGTTCTTAGGTTTTTGTTACCCTCTGATCTCCCAACATGTTCTCTCTCTCTCTCTCTCTCTCTCTCTCTCTCTCTCTCTCTCTCTCTCACACACACACACACACACACACACACACATACACACACGGAGGGTGGAATGCTTTTCTACGAATTGGAATATGAACATAACTTTTATAAGAAAACTTGCACTATAAATATCATTTCTTATAATCTATTATTGTTAATGTCATCAATGTGTGCTTTATATATATGGTCAAGTTTTGGTCTCATGTCTTGTACAGGGAAAATTTCATGATGGTGAACTTTACTCTCATGAGAAAATACCATGTTTCCAGTAGTCCCTAACGTCATCATTGTAAATAGTCAGGAAGTTTCCACTGTGTAAAGGCCTTGTGGCAGCATCCTAACACGAGTCAGTATGAAGTCCCTCAGCGGCTAAAATGCCAGCAACAGCATGTCTGGGTAATAAGACAACATGCTGGAAATGCTGATGTGTGTTCTCTCCCTCATAACAAATGCCTAAAATGAGTCCTGCCTGTGTCTAGGAACTACACTTATCACCTGATGTGCCTATCCAGCACACGGAAGAGATGGCCCAGATGACATGCATTGTTGAATTATTTCAGTCAGCCTCTCAAAAATACAAAGAAAAGTTTGCTAGAAATGCAGCCTCTGAACCTATGTACCTGTTAGCAAAATGATAAGTTGGTGTTGCCCAGGCTTAGTGAACTGGACCTGTAGGCCCAGCTAAGGCACAATTTCACTGGAGGATTGCAAGTTCATGGCCTGAATGGGCAACTTGGTGAGGCCCTTTCTCAAACAGTTCAAAGAGAATTAAAAATGCAGCTCAATGTAGAGTGCTTGCCTGGCATGTCCATGGTCTTATATTCAACACCCAGTCCAAACAAACAAATAAACAAAAACAAACAAACAAAAAACTGTCTTCAGTCTTATTTGAATGTTCACCAGAAAAGCAAGGTCCAGCTTTCACCAAAGCCTGGGCAGATAGAGTGTGCTTAAAAAGTGTGTGACCACTGCTGCATATTTCCAGTGAACTTTCTCCTTAATATAAGTGGTCTTTACTAAAACAAGCCTCATAATAGCATTTGTACTCTTGTTCTCTCATTATATAAGGTAATATATATACAAAATATATCTCTTATCTCAAATACTATCTCAGGAGAAACAAAGAAAGGAATAATGATGAAATTTTACAAAGCCTTTGATAGATGAGCTCAATAAAACTAGGACTATGTTAAAATGCAAAATTATGTGTATCTATATGCCTAGAGAAAAAATAAGGAAATAATAGAGTGACATTTTGTTTCACACATAAATAGTGACAGTATTTTGTTTCAGGTGAATTTTCTGGGTTTTTTTTTTCTTTTTCTGTTTTTGTTTCCCATTGAAAATAAGAAATATTTTTAGAATATTAAAAAGAATAAGTCTGTGAAGTGCTTGTTCTTAATTAGGATGTTTATAATACACTGTCACCACCCAAGGCTCAAGCATCATCCTGATAGAAAGGGAGAAAAGAGTGTTTGATGGTGACTTGCTGCAGCCCAACAGTGTATTCTGGACATGACAGGGCCATTGCGCATGTGAGCTCAAAGCGGTTGTGCAGCTTGCACAAGACCTGCACAAAACAAGCCAGATGAAACCTCAGCATGTTGTTGGCGTGGAGGCAGGAGAATGGCATGAAGTTCCACAGTAGCTGAAGAGCTATTAGCAATTGATGGCTGTTGCAGTGGGACATTTTCTTCAGGGATGGAGCTACTGAGAGGCTGCCCATGTTCCAGTAGACCATCTACACCCATACTCCAGTAGATAGCCTAAGCCCATGTCCCAGGGGACAGCCTACATACACCCATGCTTCAGTAGACACCCTAACCCTGTGTACATACTGGAAACTCTAAATTAATTCAGTGGGGTTTTTTTTTTTTTTTGAGCTGAGGATTGAACCCAGGGCCTTGCACTTGCTAGGCAAGCACTCTACCACTAAGCTAAATCCTCAACCCAATTCAGTGGGTTTTTAAAAGAGCACATGAAGTTGGGAGGGCAGAGTGGTGGTGTGTACAGGAAAGGAATGGGGGTGGATTTGTTAAAAAATCATTATATGCATGTATGAAATTCTCAAACAAACAAGAAGATTATTTAAACCTGTGTACTTCAATCAGATTTTCATTTTGGAGCTAGAACTTTGCCAGCCAGACAGAATTTCAACTGCAAACAGGTAGCAGGCCTCACAGACATACCTTGCTGCATGGAGCACACCAGTATATGAGAGCCAGGAAGGGCAGTCCAATGGCAACTGCAAGGACCACGAGAAACTTGACTGCCATCGTCTGCTGCCGTAGACCAGAGAGGTTCTCATACCATATGGAGAGGAGCTGCTGCTGGCAGTTCGGATGAGCTACAAACTAGCAGTGAGACAGCACACAACACACAGTGTGACTAAAGACAGAGGAAGCATAGGCTATTCTCTGGAGTCTAATAGGTCTTTCTACGTTTTCCCATGAAAAAATGTGATTAGAATTAACAAACAAACAAGCCATCTAACTAACAGGCATCAATCAAAACAGCACTCACTCTGTATACACGTTCAGATATTCAAAGCACAGAAAATGTTTGGGTTTTTAACATTATAAAAAGATTCTCAAGTATTTTTGCCCAAGTAATTTTATGAATTTTATATAATTTTTTAAGCAAGAAAGAGCAAGATTAAGGTCATCCTAGATTAGATGTGGAAATATTGTTTGTTCATGAAGATTTGTTTCTAAATGTGTGTGTGTGTGTGTGTGTATGCCTATGTTCCTGGTGTGTGTGTGTATGTGTGCATGCATGAGTCCACATGCCTTCAGAAGACAGAAGAGGGAGGCATCAGGCCTGCTAGAAGCTGGAGTTACAGGTAGTTCATGAGCCATCTGATATGGTGCTAGGAACTGTCCTTGGTTATACTGTAAAAACAGTGGGTGCTTTTAACTGCTGAGCCATCTCTCCAGTCTCAAACCACACTGTCCCTTCACTTAGCTGGAACAGTGTGCTTCCCACAGAGGTAGCATTCTATACCTGTGCCAATTCTACACATTCAGCAACTCTGGGAGATGCCTGCTATCTCCTTTACTCTTTCAATTATATTTTTTTTTTTTGATTTTTTGAGACAGGGTCTCTCTGTGTAGTTTTGTGCCTTTCCTAGAACTCACTTTGTAGACTTGGCTGGCCTCGAACTCATAGAGATCCGCCTGGCTCTGCCACCCAAGTGCTGGGATTAAAGGCATGTGCCACACCACCTGGCTCAATTGTAATTCTTTTATAGAATTCTTTATTCTCACATATTTGATTTGAATAATGTGTTTTTCTTATATTTATTTATATTTTATATAAGAACAGTTAACTCTAGTCAGTATACAAAAAAAAACAATCTTCTAAAATAAAAATTCATAAGGAAAAGATCAGGTTATGTAAAACAACAAAAAAACTTCAGATGAGTCTTAAGGATAGTTCATCCCAAAGACAATGAAAGTAAAGTGTACAGTTCATCAGTTCAGAATGGCAAAGTGTCAGAACATCACTGTGGGAGGAGTGAGCCTGTGCACACTAGGGGGGGGAGTGAGCCTGTGCACACTGGGAGGGAGTGAGCCTGTGCACACTGGGAGGGAGTGAGCCTGTGCACACTGGGAGGGAGTGAGCCTGTGCACACTGGGAGGAGGAGTGAGCCTGTGCACACTGGGGGGGGAGTGAGCCTGTGCACACTGTGGGAGGAGTGAGCCTGTGCACACTAGGGGGGGAGTGAGCCTGTGCACACTGCGGGGGGGGGAGTGAGCCTGTGCACACTGTGGGAGGAAGAGCCTGGGCATACTGTGGGGGAGTGAGTCTGTGCACACTGGGGGGGGGGAGTGAGCCTGTGCACACTATGGGGGAAGTGAGCCTGTGCACACTGTGAGGGGAGTGAGCCTGTGCACATTGGGGGAGAAGTGACCCTGTGCACACTGGGGGTGGGAGTGAGCCTGTGCACACTGGGAGGGAGTGAGCCTGTGCACACTGGGAGGAGGAGTGAGCCTGTGCACACTGTGGGGGGAGTGAGCCTGTGCACACTGGGAGGAGGAGTGAGCCTGTGCACACTGGGAGGAGGAGTGAGCCTGTGCCCACTGGGGGGGGGAGTGAGCCTGTGCACACTTGGGGGAGTGACCCTGTGCACACTGGGAGGAGGAGTGAGCCTGTGCACACTGTGGGGGGGAGTGAGTTTGTGCACACTGGGAGGAGGAGTGAGCCTGTGCACACTAGGGGGGGGAGTGAGCTTGTGCACACTGGGAGGAGGAGTGAGCCTGTGCACACTGTGGGGGGGAGTGAGTTTGTGCACACTGGGGGGGGAGTGAGCCTGTGCCCACTGTGGGGGGAGTGATCCTGTGCACACTGCGTGGGGGAGTGAGCCTGTGCACATTGGGCAGGGGAGTGAGCCTGTGCACACTGGGGAAGAAGTGATCCTGTGCACACTGTGGGGGGAGTGAGCCTGTGCACACTGGGGAAGAAGTGATCCTGTGCACACTGTGGGGGGAGTGAGCCTGTGCACACTGGGGGGGAGTAAGCCTGTGCACACTGTGGGGGGAGTGAGCCTGTGCACACTGCAGGGGAGTGAGCCTGTGCACACTGTGGGGGGAGTGAGCCTGTGCACACTGTGGGGGGAGTGAGCCTGTGCCCACTGTGGGGGGAGTGAGCCTGTGCACACTGGGGGGGAGTGAGCCTGTGTACACTGGGGGGGGGGAGTGACTCTCTCTCTCTGCACACTGTGGGGGGAAGGACTCTCTCTCTGCACACTGTGGAGGGAGGGACTTTCTCTCTACACACTGTGGGGGGGTGGAGTGACCCTCTCTCTGCACACTGTGGGAGGTAAATGAGCCTCTCTCTGCATACCTTGGGAGGGGAGTGAGTCTTTTCACTGCACACTGTGGGGGGAGTGAGCCCTCTGTCTGCACACTGTTGGTTGCATCTTTTTTGGAAGAATTGTTACAAAAATATTCTGAAATACAATAAAATAATACATAAAGTAAAATTCTAGCATGTTAATTTCATACCCAAGAATT